>NW_020439044.1:1281863-1328572 GCF_000699045.2 Agrilus planipennis | reverse complement strand
TGTTAAAAAATATAAAATAATTCGAAGTGGTCTGTATTCTGTCGAAACTGCCAGACGCGGATCGCTTTCAGCAAGTAGATATCCACACAAGTGGACCTTGTTGGAGCATACGTAATCCTAAAATGTAGCATCGTGCTACAGATGGCGTTTACTGCGCCGTTTGTAGTATTTTCTGTTATAAAATATATTTATTTCTTTTTCAAGTGTGTGATACATTATTTAAATTGAGTCTTATAAATTCTGGCGAGCTCAATTTTATAATTCTACATTTAAGATTAATGACCGTGTTAAGTTTATAGTGAAGAGGTTGACTTGATATGAAGTTTAAGAAGTATCTGTTAGTAACGACTCTCTGATTAGTGAACCAATCAAATTTACATTGGTAACCACTTCTGATATAGTAATACACTCAAGAAGGATAGTCTGGCATGTTTTGCATATTCATAATATCATTTATATGGCTTTCCATACCAACAGGTATTATTGTGGTACAACCGACCACTTATTTATTAAAGAAAAATGGGACTTGAAAGGGAAGATCAGCAAACCATTCTTCAATCACTTTATTGAGCACTAGTTCAGCCATCATTAGACTACAAGAGCAACCCACGGCAACCCTATAGACTAGACTTGCTTATAAAGAGTATCTTCAAATTGTGTGTAACCCAAATCAATATGTTTATTTAATGAATTTGTGATATATGAAGGGTGTGACATCGGAAATTGTATGTCAATTGCTAAGAATGATATTAATCTCCTCAATGGAAACGTTTGTGAATAAAGATTATAGCTGACAAGAACATAATTATCAGGAATTTCAGTACTTAACCGTCCCACGAATTCAGACGAACCTCTTACATTTATTCTGTGGTGTTTTGATTATTCAAGAGCCTTCTTAATGGATTTACCCATTTTATAGGTGAGACTATTTACCATTATTACAATTGGTCTTAACGAATAATCCTGTGCTTGAATCCTTCCATTGCATCAGCCATACCTCTCTTCGCGGAAGAAAACGATATTCATTATCAGGTGTGCCGTATATTCAAGTGTTTCAGTTCCTTCAAATACTCAGGTTCATAAAGCTCATCGAGTGTGTACTCCACACATCTGCACTGTCGTACTATATGCCATATGTACATACACATACGTATGTATGTTTGTTAGTCGGTGTGACATCCAGACAGTGGATGCGGTGTTGCTATTGCTTATCCCATATTCCAAGAACTGAGTTATGTTCTCATATGCATACATTAAACCAAGTTTGGGCAAACTATGTAATTTCACTAGATAAACAATAAAACGTATCAGATGGATGTCTGAAAGCACGTATTACGTACACATGTATGGCGTTGTTACCTATGTGTATTATGTAATATCTGCTGATACGTACGAATGTTTATAGTAAGGGGTAGATAGAGGAGAGTCGGAATCTAGTTATCAATCTCATCTCCCTCGGAATTCGGAGAGAGAGAATATGGCGACGGTGACGGTCGTCGTGGCGCGTCGCGTAACGTTGCTTGCGTCTTTATGAAATTATCTGCAATTCATAACGCGCGCTCCAGCCGACATTAAACTACTTAAAACTAATTATGCCCGTGAGAAGTTGTTTGTTGAGCTGTCTAACTTGCGCGAATAAGTGAACTTCTTCTGCGAATCGAGTCGAGCGGCACTAAAACATTTTTCAGCTGGTTGAATAAATGAAGGAAAAAAGAGAGAAAAACAGCCCTGAAACTCCATTTCTCAATTCCAGAGCATACCTTTTCAACTTTTTTCTATCCAATAACTTTCTTACAAAATCATTTTTCCTGTTACTGAACACTTAAATCAATCCAAATAAATTCACAAACTCCTGCTGCTTTAATATCTTATCTTAACTTATCAGTAATAGTTAAGTCAAGGAGACTCTTTTTCCATTGAAAATAAACATTTCCGTTACGTTGTAATTTTATCTTTAGATCAATTTGGGTTTAGAAGCAATAGAGGAACGCGGGAGGTCATTCTAACTTCACGGGTAACAATAGAGAAAACGATAGAAAAAGGAAGGAGTGCGTACTTAGGATTTATAGATTTAGAAAAAGGCAATGTTTAATGGGACAAGATGTTAAATATACTTAAAAATGTAAGGATGAGTTACAGAGATGGAAGAGTGATACTTATTGTGTATAAAGAGTAACAGGCAGTTATAAAGCTAGGGATGTAACGTAGAGAAGTAAATATTGGGAAGGGAGTCAGACAGAGATGCACACTGTCACCGCTACTTTTAAATCTATACATCAAAGACGCGATCAACATCATTAAAGACAGTACAACTGTAGGGATAGATATTCAGGGGCAAAAGATTAGTATGCTTAGATTTGCAGATGATATAGAAGTATTAGCATCTAGCAAAGAGGAGTTTGAGATAGCTTTAAATAAAAGGAAGCTGTACTGACAAAACAGAACAAAAGAAAAATACCGGTATGCAAGGGAAAAACGAAGGGAAAGAGCGAATATAAAGATGGACGAAAAATTAGAACAAGTGGCTGATTTTAGGTATCTAGGAAGTCAGATAAGTAAGGACATTCTTCAGCTGAAGAAGTTAGGCCACGCTTCTTTTGTCAACAATACCAGAAGCTCTTGTTGAAGACCCTCTATAATTGTCGTAAAATGGGGGTGGAGTTTGTATCTTGAATTTCCCGCGTAAAGTTATTGTCTATTAAATAGTGAGATGTCGCTAGAATATTGAAAAAAAAAATAATTTTCTGTAAAAGTTTATATTTATAGCTTTTAATTTTAATGTCTATTGAATTTTTTCATTAGATATAAAAATGTCGATAAAATGAAGCATGTATTCTTATATTATTACACAACAATATTAGAAAATGGTCTCATATTCCGGTTTGTTTTCTACTGCTGCCTGAAGGATTTTATTTAACTCTGTGTTTCACAAGGATTTTTTTAAGGTAATCAGTTATAATCGCGGAAAGCTCGTCCTAATTTTTGCACAAAAATTTCACTACACATTTTTATGGCGCGTGTTTACGCATGCATGAGCCGTGGAACTGTCGTCCCGCACTCTCTTTCAATGAACGCAGAAACTCAAGACAACTATTAAGTGCATAGATTCTACCCGATATCAAAATTTAAATTTCCTGTTTAATCGAAACATAATAGCTCTAATTAATGGCGGTAAATTAATTATACGTAGGATCTAATTCGTATATAAATAGTTTCACTCCAATAATACCCGTGGGAATTATTTCCACCATGGATATGCACATTTCGTGTGTTTTCTGAATCAATCGTCGTAATTCATAAAGTGATTAATTACACCCCAAATTCGTTTCGTGAACATTCATATCTATCGTATGTATTACGTATGTATGAAACGGACTGCGGTGCGCACGTTTTCAATCAAATTAGTTCATTTATTAAAACCTTGAAGGGTAGTGTACGTTCGTTTTATTTGTGTATTGATTGTATAGACGCGTTGCATTCAAACATATTGATTAATGTTTAAAGTTATCAAAGCCGGAATTATATTTCATTACAGTATTTTTTCAAGTTGTACACATAATATACATATATATATATATATGTATATATGTATATATACATATATATATATGTATATATGTATATATGTATATAGCTGCACCCACTTGAGCGCCGTCCAAAAATACGTCACTCAGAATTTCTCCCCTTTGGCCCGCTTCTTACGGGTACGAAACATGGGTGTACTGTTGCGAAACATGGACGGTGGGTGCTGTGGAAAAGAAAAGGTTAGAAGCGTTCGAAATGTGGTGTTACAGGCGAATGATGAGGAGGATACCATGGATAGAGAAGGTTAGAAATGAAGAGGTATTAGAAAGAATAGAAGAACAGATGACTCTATGGAAGTCAATATAGGCGAGATAGATTGGTAGGACAACAGATATGAAGATATAGTCAGAGACATATTAGAGGCAGAAACGGAAATTAGGAGGGGTAGACAATACTTACTTCATCACTATAGAGTAGTCAGTCTAAGACTGGTTGGACACGCACCTCCACTCTTTCCTATCTTGAGCTAATGTTCACATTCCTATAAAACTAGAATACCTACCCACATCCTTAACTATTTATGAGCAGTAATGCAAGTAGGAATGAGCGAATATAAAGATAGGACCCGAAAAATTAAAACAAGTGGCTGATTTACCGTATCTAGGAAGTCAGATAAGTCAGGACGGAAGGAGTAGTAGGGATATAAAGCAAACGATATCGCAGGGTCGAGTCGCCTTCAATAAAAAGAAGTCACTTTAAAGATTGTTGTTAAACGTGTATGTTTGGAGCGGGGCGCTGTTTGGGTGCGAGACATGGATGTTGGCATGGCTGAAAAGAAAAGATTAAAAGTGTTCGAAATATAGTGATATTAGAGGCAGAAATACGAGTTAAGCGGAGTAAAGAAAGCCCTACATTAAATTACTGTTTGAAAATAGTTAAATTGTCCTTTGTTGTAGTCTTAGGACTGACGACCTTATGATGATGATGATGGAACCCTTCTTTCCCCTTTCTTCCCCCCTCCCCTAATAAATATTACGTAACAAAAGCCAGACGTCCTCTATAAACGATGTTTGTGATTAACAATACATGCAAGTTTATACGATATGATAAATTACTTTTGGACCATTCATGTGTTTGTTTACAGGGTTTTATGTTCTTGAGAATGACTTTCTATTGTAATGAAAAATTTTAAGAACCATCACTTTAAGGACAAATTAAACTAACATTGATGAACTACAAACCTCATTTCCTTGGATCCCCCTCCTCCCTATTAGCGGCCTATTTTATATATGGTCCTTTGACATAAATGTCCATTTCGTGAATTGGATGTCCAGTTCGTGAAGTGAAACCAGATAGTATAACAATACTTTATTTCACTATCTGGACAATTTTCTTGTCCCGTTCTTGAAATGGATATTGTACTTTTCCACTTAGTGTGCGAGTCTATATTATAGGTTCTGGACCTAGAAATCATTCAATTCCTGTACTGTATATTTCAAAATTATCCATCAGTCGTCGGTGTTTTGATCGTCATTAACATTATATTGAATATTATTTATTATCAAGTGGGTGCTACATACGCTATTGGCGGGTTGAAAATCGAACGTACAGATATTCTTTTGCAGCGATCATCAAAGGGCGGCATCATGTTTTTAAAAATACGTGATATAGAAAAATTCGAACAAATACCTTCAACCATCTTTTCATATAAATAGTAAGATAATATAAGTCCAACAAATGCACTGTATGATGTATGTTACCCATTGCTCAATAAATTTTGAGAGTTCTATTATTTTAGAACAGTTAAGAAAGATATACGAGGGTGGATTGATAAGTTTCCGGCCTGACCAAGAAAAACAAGGTTTTTAAAAATTTTTTTTTTTTATTTCTCAACATAATCTCCTCCAAGGCTGATACATTTCTCATAGCGGTGTTCCAGTCTATTAATGCCATCTCTATAGACTGATTCGTCAAGCTCCTCAAAATAACCATTTACAGCTTCGATTACTTCTTCATTGTCCGCAAATCTCTTACCGCCAAGCCATTTTTTGAGATTAGGGAACAGAAAATAGTCACTCGGGGCTAGGTCTGGAGAGTAAGGAGGGTGCGGCATCAATTCAAACTTTAGATCGTTGATTTTAGCCGTCGCAACGATTGACGTGTGCGCTGGTGCGTTATCGTGATGAAACAAGATTTTTTTCTTCGCCAGATGAGGTCGTTTAATTTTCACCTCGTGGCTCAAACGTTGCAATAAGTCTGCGTAGTATTGACCAGTGATAGTATTACCCTTTGCAAGGTAATCAATGTATATAATACCTCTTGCATCCCAAAAAACAGTAGCCATAACCTTGTTCGCCGAAAAAATTGTTTTTGCCTTCTTTGGAGTTGGTTCCCCTGGTCCAATCCACTGTTTAGACTGTTCTTTGGTTTCAGGAGTGTAGTGGTGGACCCACGTTTCGTCAACGGTTACGAATCGACGCAAAAATTCGCTTGGATTACGCTTATACAATGACAAATTTGCGGTAGAAATGTTTTTTCGAATCAATTTTTGGTCGACTGTTAGCAAACGCGGCACCCATCTTGCACAGAGCTTTTCCATATGCAAATGTTGGTGCAAAATATGTTGCACACGTTCATATGACATCTTACAGGTCTCAGCTATCTCACGCACTTTCAATCTGCGGTCTCCCAGCACTATTTGATGAATTTTTTCGATCATATCTGGAGTTGTGACCTCAACGGGGCGTCCTGAGCGAGGCCCATCAGAGGTGCTCACACGACCCTTTTTAAACTCGGAAACCCACTGCTTAACGGTTGAATATGACGGGGAGGATGTCCCCAGTGTTGAGTCCATCTCTTTTTTAATTTCCTTCGGCGTTAACCCCTTCAAATAAAAGTATTTGATGACAGCACGATTTTCCTGCTTTTCCATTTTTACGAAAACCACAGAGGCGTCTTGTTCAGCGTGCTGTCAAACCTACACTAGCAAGGAGATCGGGCTGAAACTATAGCTACAAGCTATCCAAGGATGGTACTATAGAATGTCACCTCAAGGTAGGCCTAGTGGCGTCATCTCTTGGTTAGGCCGGAAACTTATCAATCCACCCTCGTATATATATATATAGTTTCGGATTGACGTACACCAAAATTATACATTTTGACTTGTGCGTCATATAGAAAGGAAAAATTCCGACAATGAAATGGGGTCGTTTCTAAAATACGTTCGCTAATAAGGGGAAGGGAGGGATATTGCTTACCTTGACGAGATATGACAAGAGGGGTGTGAGGTCTAGGGAAATACAACGTTCGCAATTCATCAATTTTGTTTTAAAGTTTTTCTTACTTAGGCAGTTCTTAAAATTTTTCATTACTATAGGAAATTATTCTCAATGATATTTTTAATCACAAGAAACCGTTTATAGAAGGGGGGGTTGGACTAGCTTTTAGGACGTAGTATTTGATATGCGGATCGCTGAAAGTGTAACTTAGCATGACGAAAGGAGAGGGAAGAGTACTCAAAGGTGAAATTCTGAGTGACGTATTTTATGGACTGCCCCAACGTGTAATGTCCATGTTCGGTAAACAATTTACCCTATCAGTATCTTGTTGTTGTTTGACGTACCATATGGACCTTTACCTGTAGAAATATCGATTCAAGAAACACTGTTTAATGTTTTGACGTGACAACGTCTTATAATTCGATGGAGCCAGCTGCACGCACGAAAAAACATGACTCATGCGGCGTTACCTCGCTCTGAGGCGTTCCATTTAAGGCTTGAAGTGCAAGCGAGAGCGCGGAACGAGCGACAAAGAGGCACAATCGGTCTCCGCGTTCGGCAGCGTTCGACATCTGTCTCTCTCCTACTTGAGTGAGCGATGCGTCCGCTGCTATACAATAATACATTTACATGTTTTCGTCGAGTATGAAGTGCAGTGAAAAGTGAATGTGGTGTCAATTGTTTATAGCAACGATAATTGCAGCGATAAAGGTAATGATTCTTTCGATATTAAATATATGTTCTGTGATATATTGTCGAATTGAAGCTAGAGTTACAAAAATTTTGATGATGTTTAAAAGTTGTAAATAAAAGTTGTAAAACAATCGCTCAAAGCACATTCATACTTGTAAAAACTATGTACATTGGAAAAAAAATAAATAAAAATTGACATAATTGTATTTATGCCTACAAATAATTGTAACTTGATCAATTCAATTGTGATTTCCATTTACCTCCTTCTCTATATCCATACAAAATATCTATCAAACAAATAAAATTAAAATTTTCTTTTGAAAAATGAAACAACTCCATCAGTATTTTCTTATGACGTTGCTACGTTCAACTATCGTCAGTAAACCGACTTTACTGACAACCGATTTTTTTTTGACATAAGGTTAATGCCAAACCATGGAAAATTAATTTATTTTTTGTAATTGAATATCAAAGAAAATTGTTTAAAACAACGTGCGGACATTTATTTAATTCCTATGAGAAAAAGGGAATATTGAATGTGCTTAAACGAAAGTTTTGGGTTGTTTTGTCTAACGAGTGAGGGTGTAAGGTGTAAAGTAAAAGCTGAAACGTTGTTTACGTCACCGTCTTCACCACAGTGGCATATAAACCCAGTCGAGAAAGGCAGTTTCGGGCGGGAGCTCTTTAGCTCTTTTCCCTTCATCCGGAGTAATTAAAACCGTTTCAATTAAAGAGAAACATAGCTCAAGGATAATAACGCGCCCTAAAATAGTAGCCCGAGGGAGTTGTTTTGCCGGAATAAGAGATGCCGGGTAAGACAATACGCCCGAAAATGCAAACAGCGCCAACTGCCTCGTTTTATATCAATGTTTATGCTAATAAAGAGCAACATTCGCTTTTATTGCAAACTGTGTTATGGTTTTCTCTGTTGGATGAATTCACTCAACAACGAAAACTGTACAAAAGGTGACGTTGACTGTAACCAATGGTTTCTATATGTATGTAAGTAACTGGGCTATGTTTAAATAATATTCTATTTATTAGTATACCTACCTAAAATCTTAGGTATTGAGTTTCGAAAATTTCTATTAGTCCAGGTAAACTAATTGCCACTTTTTTATAATTGCGAACTGAAACATGAAGACGTGTGGCTTGATTAATTTAGCTTACTTTAGCTTGCAAATTTATAATAAATTTCATTTTACGAGTATTTTACATTGAAATTTAAACTAAAATTTTTGTCATATTAACTACAGAAGACGTCCAATAGCTCGTAAATTTTTAGAGGTTAATTTCCTAATACTATCAAAGGATTAGTAAAAAGCGTCTCTTTTATAAAAAGTTTTTATTTTTTGACGTGACAACGTCTTATAATTCGATGGAGCCGGTTGCACATGACTCATGCGGCGTTACCTCGCTCTGAGGCGTTCCATTTAAGGCTTGAAGTGCAAGCGAGAGCGCGGAACGAGCGACAAAGAGGCACAATCGGTCTCCGCGTTCGGCAGCGTTCGACATCTGTCTCTCTCCTACTTGAGTGAGCGATGCGTCCGCTGCTATACAATAATACATTTACATGTTTTCGTCGAGTATGAAGTGCAGTGAAAAGTGAATGTGGTGTCAATTGTTTATAGCAACGATAATTGCAGCGATAAAGGTAATGATTCTTTCGATATTAAATATATGTTCTGTGATATATTGTCGAATTGAAGCTAGAGTTACAAAAATTTTGATGATGTTTAAAAGTTGTAAATAAAAGTTGTAAAACAATCGCTCAAAGCACATTCATACTTGTAAAAACTATGTACATTGGAAAAAAAATAAATAAAAATTGACATAATTGTATTTATGCCTACAAATAATTGTAACTTGATCAATTCAATTGTGATTTCCATTTACCTCCTTCTCTATATCCATACAAAATATCTATCAAACAAATAAAATTAAAATTTTCTTTTGAAAAATGAATTCCATCAGTATTTTCTTATGACGTTGTCACGTTCAACTATCGTCAGTAAACCGACTTTACAGACAACCGATTTTTTTTATACTTTTTAATCCGTGTAAAATACAAGATTAATAATTTTCGGGTGTCGACGCTTTTAATTATTCTCGTCGACCTTGGAGTCATCCTTTAATTTAAAAATTCGTTTGAACGCTTTTAATCTGTCTAATTTTTCAATTTTTCCAAATATATTGTTGATTTGCACAACACTATTACCAGACATCGGGTAAAAATGAAAGCCCCTGAGAGCACAGATAAACCTACCTGTAAAATTGGTACGACAAGGCGAATTGACTATTTCCATTGTAATTGTATTTGTTTTTATTTAAGTTTAAACAAATGAGTGTAATGCGTTGACAGCATGGGGTGCAAAACCTTATTCTAGTTAGAATTTTAACCATCAAACGTCATGATCAAAATGGTCAGTTCCCAATAGGTATATATATATAGTATTCACCATTATTATTTATCTCATTACATTACATCGCATTACATATGACACAAATTAATGGTTAAACTAATATTACATTCAATGTTTTTATTATTTCGGTTAAGTATTAGTGTTTCACTTACTTTCGACAGGATAAAATTACAATTCTTACATTAATTTTTCCATCTGTATGGTTTTGGTACCGTCCATTTTCATACGAACATCCTTGTTGTAAATTGTACTAAAAACGCTATCTATAGAAAACTGCTACATATTGTAGTTTTGAAAATTATTCGACAAAGTGCATATCGATAGCAACTTGTACAATTGTCTACTGCGTTGTGGCGAGATTCCATACGCCTGATAATTTAGACAGGAACTTTTTATCTTTGTAGGTTATTAGTGATGAGTAAAGTAAGTTATTGGTCTTTGTCTTGCTTATTCGGTCTTGGCATTGGTCTTGCTCAAATACTTTTAGTCTTGGTCTTGGTCTAGGTCTTGCTCATTTAATCTATTACTTACGTATTTTTTAATAATTCTTCTAAGAACAAGTTTTTATTATTTACCAACAAATAATTGCAAGCATGTCATGACTGAATGAAAATAGTGTCGATAATTGTGAGTTATGAAAACTCGAGAATTTACTCTTCCTCCAACGCCTAAATTGACCTTTTAGCGAACAAAATAGTACAAGGTACTTGAAAGAAGTAAAACATATGGAAAAAATAGTGTTATTCTGGCTTACGAACAAAAAACACTTACTCCGAGGACATTCTTGTAGATCCCTTTTCTCATACAGTGGCAAAGTTTCTTTTTTTTTATATTCAACGTTAAAGTCTAATAAAGCAAACTTAAAATTTCAAATACTGAAAGTGATTTGTTCCAAGAAAGTTGCTTCAAATAATTTAATTCTTAATCCACCGGAAATAATAATTTTTCGTTCAGTCTTGCGTGTTTGGTCTTAGTCTTGCATATTGGTCTTTGTTTTAGTCTTGGCCTTGTTCGTTCAGTCTTGGTCTTGGTCTTGGTCGTGTTAGTATAAAGACAATCTTGGTCATGCGAAAATACAAGACCAACACTGCAAGACCAATACCAACTTTGATCATAATTACAGGTTATTTTGGTAAATTGTAAGTTACAGGACTTAGGGACAGTTCTCGCGTTGATGATTCTCACATAATAAGTAGCTGTAATACGTTTTCGTTGAGAGTAACACTGTTTATATTATTTCATTTTTTCATAGTGTGATTGTGTGGTGCTCATTTTAAAAGAGAGAGAGCACAATGGCGACGTTAAGTCTGTATTTTTCAGTAAGCGATCTAAAACGAAATATTCAAGTGCCCCAGATATTTTAATTTTTATGGCCTCATTCGCGATGAATAAATAAATGAAGCAAATAACTTCCCTTATAATATCAACGTATATTCTGCGTATGTACATTTTCCTTTGTTCGTTTTGCGTAAGGCACAGCGGGACGTACGTACGTATTAATAAAATTGTATGGGTTGCAAACCTGCACGCCTTATTTATATTCCATTTGCTTTGTAAACAAAGTTAATTTGGCTGCGATGTCGCGCGTTCATCCCCTGAAGCTGCCTAATACACTACACACATACACACATGCCGTGTACTCATAGTCGTGCACTTTATAAATCATTTCATTTAATGTTATCCTTTCTACAGTCATTCCCCTCGTAATTCTACTTACACACACACACATATACGCACGGGGACGTAAATTCGTATCGCACGTACACAACACTCACCTGCATATGTATTAAGTTTCGCTGTATCCAGCACATGGAAGTAATATTTTGTGGAAAGCTAATTTATTTCGTTCGTTTAAAGTAGAACATACTGACCGTGAAATGGAACTTGGAAAGGTGATGATAGGTGGTATTAAAATGAAATAAATTGGGACCGCAGTGAAACAAACTCCTTTAGATAGATTTCCGCAATCAAAAAAAAATAATAAAGCGATTAGCCGGATATGTTTCATCTTCTCTTCTTTTATTTTTCATTTATTCAGTAGCGCTCTTGTTCGATTTTTAATTTGAATCTTCGTTGTTCTTGTTTTTATTATTAGAACGATGTTCCTTATCGCACTTAACGGCGACATGGAAACCAATAAAAAGCTGCCTAGTTTTTATTACCGAAATTTCCTTATCTTTGTAGAGATTCTTCTTGAGAAAAACGAATGTTTAAATAAAAAAAAGGGAATTGATTTAGTCCAAAAAAAGGAAAACCTTGTTTTCTTAAAGTTATTCACAAGTGGATATTTACCTTACGAAATTTGTAATTTTCATATGAAAATAAATAAAAATACCCTACAAACCGTGTTAAGTTAAATCTGCTGTTATTATAGTTTTAAATAGTACATAAAAATAATGGTCTTTTCCATCCGGAAATTTGTAAAAAGGATGATCAGAACACTACCGGTTTCTCACCCGCTTACGGTCGTTTTGTCAAATTTACAACCAAGCTTGTACCGATTGTCGACCCCTATTTTCAGGGTATGAAAATAGAACGAATGAATAAAGGAATATGACATACTTTTCATTATTAAATGAAACATTTGTTATGAAATAAGGCATTTTAATTTTTAAGCTTTTATTAATTCATGGTATTTAATATGCTCTCATTTTAAATAGTGTTCGCAAATGAGTTCAACTGAAACCCGTTATAGCGGACGTCTTACAGACTTACTATCACAATAGTGGTGGCCGCAAGCTAGTTATATTTAAACTAGTTACAGGCGTGGCCGTAAATGAGCTAGAATAAAATTGATTTATGGTCGCCAAATTGAACAAGAGATATCTTTGTTTAGGAGTAAATTTTGGTTGTCGTAAACTGGTAGGAAATAGTCATAAGCAATTAGCGATAGTTATCTCGTATATATAGCAACTTGTAACTGTAGCAGTCGGAAAACCAAGATCAGCCAATTTGTTGACGCAAGCTCGTAGAAGTCATCATTTCAAGACTGGACGATACTAATTCATTATTCATAGAAGACTCTATAGATCGACACAGGGACATCCAGGCATGGCGAATTCCACCTTTGCCCCCAAGACTGATCTTGACTACAACTACCGAAGAGACTTTACTAACCCAAGGAGAATGCAACGTAGGAATTAGAATAGGAAATATATTTTTATATACTTGGGTATTGGTGTCAGGTGTGGTGCAGAAGAAGATACAAGAAGAAAGAGACGATGATATGAAAATAGGACAATAAAAGCAGATCAAGAAGAAATGAAACAGAAGATCTGGTCTTTTAGTCACTATGCATTTTGCCTCCCTTCCAACACTGTCGCCTCTGTTCAAGCCGGTCAAGATGGACGATCTTAATTTTTGCTGGAGGTCGCTGAAAATTAGTACACATTCTACTTTCCGACGTTTAGTCAACTATTTATTGTTCACCTCTTCAAGCAAAAATAATATGATACATAGATTACATGTATCAATAAATTAAAAACAATTTTATAATTCTTTTCTTTCAAAATGTGTATTAATTTTCAAGTTGCTTCTTCTGATTGGTAATACTTTTGATAACATTATTAACCTAAATTTGGTTACGTGCCAGTTTTGCAAACCGTCAGCCTTTTTTTTAAAGGGACATTGTTGAATTCTACAATAAGTAAAACCTTTACTAAGCGTTCACTACGCAATTTGTACATTGAACGCTGCTTAATGGCAAGTAGGTTGATTGGTTATGCAGTTTATGTCAGAGCGTGCTGACGAGAACCAAAAAGTTCAAAATCGCGATCTATTTTATTATATTTTGGTTACGTGACTATCTAGTGGTTAGATACAGTTTGACTAGTCGATTTCCTTATTAGATAAAGGCTTTGATGTAGAACATGATTGAATCCCACAATAATAAGTTGTTCTATAGATTACGTTTAGTATGACGCCTATATTTATGTATTCCTTCCCCTTAGCTTAATTCGCTATTACTCTTTTACTTTCTTTCTAACATTCACATGTCGTCCTGCCTCTTGTTAATATTCTACTACATACCACATATAACTTTTGTTGAAGTTGTTATCTTCTTTATCCTTTTCAACTTAACTTCCTACTTTTACCCTCCTTCATTATTCTGATTTTTTGTTTGCCTGGTCTACTTGAGAGAAGTAAACGCTAGTAACGGAGTCAGACAAAGTTCACTAAAGATAGAGACGAAAAATTAGAAGATCACTGATTTTCGATATCTAGGAAGTGAGATGGAAGGACCAAAAGAAATATAAGACAAAGAATAGCTTAGGATCAAGTCGCCTTTAACGAAAAAAAGTCACCTTTATGCTCGCCAGCGGTTTAGAAATTCGAAAAAGGTTGTTAAAGGTGTATGTGTAGTCTTAGGGCTGACAACCCTATGATGATGGACTACTTCGGTTAAGCTATGAAATAGCTTGTCACCGATTTTAACAGGTTTGTGAGTATTCGACATATAATAACTCAACATCACTGATAATAATTTTGTAAAATATATTTCAATTTTGAGAAAACTAAAATAATGTATATTCAGGGTAAGCAAATATTTTCGTGCGGCTCATTCTTATAAAAACAGTCGTTGTGAATATCTTCTTGCTTTCAGTTTATGGAGGTCGAAAATAATTGAAGTCGACACAATACTAATAATAAATTGAAGTATGAAATGTGTTCGAAAACGTCAAACCATTAAAACATGAAAGCGTTGCTTTTAAGCATTTACGTACTTTAAAATCACTGCATATTTATGTACCGTAAATAATGATTGACTGCCAAATTTTGTATCATGTTTAAAATACAGATATATCCAACGTATAATGCGGTTCTGAGCTTTTCTTCTTCGTATGACTCGATAGTGCGTATCAAGTTACGTACTACTTTTCTCTCTCTTTCTGCGTAACTAAGCCTTCTGGTTATGGTTGTAATGAAAGAGAGACAGGTATTGTTAGATACTATACCTGTCTCTTTTGCGTCACAGTAGAGTTGTATATCTCTCTCACTTGCTCTTCTAGGAGTACCTAGAAGCGCTAGGAGCAAAGTTTGGCTCTAGCCTAGAGCAGACAGCGTCGACCTATTAGCGGTTTCTTTGACTTCTTTCACAGCGGCTGCGGGCGCGTGGAATACCGACCCACGCTGCACGCACCTGGTAACTTGGCCTTTAGATTTCGTTCAGTAGGAATCAAGAAACTTTAAAATGAATACTCATTGTGTTTGTTTATAGCGGAAGTCCTTAGCTAACTTTGTCATTAGGAACAGAATATCCTGTATTTGGACAAGCACTTCCACTATTTCCTATCCTGAGCCAATCTTCGCATTTCCCTAAAACTAGACCATCCAACATTCTTAACTATTTGCGAACAGTAATCTAATATATGTCTACTTCTACTCCTTTTAACTCTTGTTTCTGCCTCTATTATATGTCTCTGACTAGACCTTCATGCCTGAGAAGGTGTGCTACCAACCTATCTCACCCATTTCTTATTGACTTCCATAGTCCTCTGCTGTATTCCTTCTAATACCTCTTCATTTCCAACCTTCTCTATCCACGGTATCCTCATCATTCGTTCTGTGACACCACATCTCGAACGCTTCTAACATTTTATTTTTCGCCGCACCCATCGTAGAAGTGACATCTTCCTATTGAAGGCGACTCTATCTTGCGCTATCCTTTGATTTATAACCCTACTACTCTTTTTTTTTTATTTTCGTGGAAGGGGGGAAATCTTCAAAAGACACCCAGCCGTCCGTACGACTGGGTAGTGTCGGATTCCCGAGGAAGGAGTCCTCGGACCTACCGACTAAAACCCCTCTACCCCCTACGCGGCGGCATCCTCTGCTTTATATCCCTACTACTCCTTCCGTCCTGACTTATCTGACTTCCTAGATATCTAAAATCAGCCATTTCATCTAATCTTAATATTCGCTGTTTCCCTACTTTTTATTCCCTTCCGGGTAGCATATTGCATTTACTCTTTATTAGGAGCTTGTTTATATATTTTTTTAACAATAGTTATTCATCATCATGAAATTTCCTTACAATTCTGTGTATATAAAAATATATACTATGCTTTATAGCTGCTCAGTGAAATAATGCTTATTATTTGAGAATTCAATTGATTATTTCTTACTAAGGCAATATAGGCAATAAATAAATGCAGATATTTTTGCATAATGTGAATCGACAGGTTCAATACAAAGAATTTTTGTGGATTCTGCATGAGATTGGGACCCCAGTGGGTATTTTTATAAACTTTTTTAAATATTAACTAATCATTAATTAATCATCTGTTTATGTGCTTTGTCAAATTATTATTGAGTTTTAATTCAGAACTTATTCACAGTTAAAAGACTTTTTTGTTTTGTGTGTATTTTTACGACCCTTCCATAAAGTTAAGAAAACTTTGTTCATCAGATTCAGTATATAGTATATATTGGGATCGAAAGAGCGGGTCCTGAAAAGGGAAAGGAGTCGTAGATGGTGAGGCAGCACTTAATCCGATTCGAAACGTCGAAAAGGCGAACTGCTAATAACACTTCGATAACTCGATTATTCATCTGGTGGTGAAGTTATTTGCACGCCTTATTATTATTCTTCATCGATGGAGGAGAAGGTGTGCGTCGCTATGACCTGTCGGTCGTTCGTTCGACCGGCCGATTGACAACACGGCGCCGCCGTCGGTTTGAATATTATTCTTCAATGGCTCTTATCTCTTTACGACTGATTAGTCGTGTCTTTAATCGCGCTCGTCACTGTATAAATCACATTCATAAAAACGTTTCCGCTCTTTTGAACACGGCCCGAAGATACTTGAAAGCGCTTCGTTCTCTTCCTTTTTTTTCTCGACGTATTTCTGTGAAATTGATAAATGTCATAACCGACTTTCTTTTTTGACGTTTTCAAAAGAATTGCTTTATCGGAAAGATAAAATGATATCGACAATCCTGTAGAAAGTATGACAACCACTGATCGTTAATCATCGCAACTCAAGTGGCTTTCTTATTTTTAAAATTTAAGATCTCTTACGTTCTACGTAAGTACATTAGACTGGTTCAAAAAAATTGACTTATTAATTTTCATTTTTTCCCTAACAAGTAACTAAATATTTAAAAACATTAACTTACAATTGTCGAGTTAATATCCACAGAACAATATCAACGTCTCCTTCTGAAATTTTCTATAGACTTGATAAAAAGGCGCTTTAATTAAGAAGCTTCTTACATTGTAGTAATACCTAGTACCCTGACTTATTCTCCAAAAGGTCAGATACATTTATAACTTTTTAAATATTTTTTAAGAAACACTTTGGTTTACACAAAAAATCTCATAATCCATTATTAATTTATTATGAAGTGAGTAATGTGGTACAGGCTTTTAAAATATTTGTTCCGTCTGACAGTTTTTTTACATTTCAATCCATAAAATCAAAAATAGTATCTATTAGAAACTCCAAGAGGAGGGAATACATAAGTATAACTTACCTAAATATACTTGCGCAGTTGTTAGATTATCATCATCATCATTGCAAAGTCGTCAGTCCTGGTTGGACACGCACCTCTACTTCTCTATCGTGAACTAATCTTCACATTTCTCTAAAACTAGAACGTCCCATATCTAATCTAGGTCTACCTCTACTCCTCTTAACTCCTGTTTCTATCTCTGATATATCTCTGTGAGGTAAACATGCAGAACAGAACTCTTGTACAAATACTACCCAGAACCAATAGTTTTCAAGATGCAGGAACGAGAAAAATCTGTCTTTGCACTACATTTGTTTCTATACCACCTTTGAGATAGAATGTAAAGAGCGTTTTTTTTATGATGTAAGCCTAATGCGTAGATTTTGTTGATTATTGTTCGTAGTCGCTGACTTTTTTCCGTCTGTTTTTTCTATTTTAACCTCTTCCGTATTTCATTTTGATTAACAATCATTTCAGCGAAGAAATAGTGAACTAAGTCGGCTTATTCATCATCTTTGAACTCAGGTTCAGCGTTTGTATCCTTGAACTTCATATTGAGATACGAGTATCCCCATCAAGCGTCAGACACTACGAAATGTGACAATCCTAGTTGTCTCCATCCTCATATTGATGTCACAACCTTCATGCAATTGCAGAAATAGAACTGAGAAGTTCATCTGGTGCAGGAGGAATTGGAATTGGTTGCTGTTTGTATTAACTTATTTTTTAATGTTCAACTCGATCGTTGAAGATTTAAATTATATCCCAGACAAGTTTGAATTATTTTCCGCTAAGATTATAATTAATGGAAATAAAAATATTGAAGAAGTAAAAATAGGAGATATAAATAATGGTGAAAAAGGGGAAGTCAGCGAAAACGAACAATAGTCAACAAAATTATGGTATTAGCATTCTACTTCAAAGATGGCGCGGAAACAAATACAGTGCAGTCAGTGCCCGAGTTTTCTAAGGTCTGTGTCTTGAAAACTATTGCTACTACGTAAATTTTGGATAAGAAAATTTTTATTTTTTATGCATATTTACGCCAGTATCTTTATAATAATCAAACTTTGAGAAAATTTGTTTCTTGTGGACTTTAACCACCTGTAACTTTTGTGGCAGTCTAGTTGCTTTATGGACTTTTGAGAAAATATTTGTAAGAAAAAATAATAAAGAGAATCCTGCTGGAAAATCTTGAGTTTTTAATGATTTTGTTTGTTTTGGGTGTTTTACTAGAAGTTCTGTAAACACCAAAGGGTTGTCAAACACAAACAGGTTTCCATCGCCTTCATACCGCTGTTATTATCCTTTCCATTCGTCGGTCGTTTCTGACATATACTTTTTCTTTCTCTTTGAACTTTGAATGCCCAATTTTTATTTTATAAAAGCACAATTTGTTCTCTCTGTTTCAACTTTTAAGCAGACTACCAGCAGAGCCCTAGTCAAAAGGGGGAATGTCGGGGGATGCTCCGCCAATATCTGCTTAGTTGGCTTTTTCAAATTGTGTTATTAATTAGGAAATATGTTTTAAGTATACATTTCTTTCATAATTTCGTGTAAAAAA
Source organism: Agrilus planipennis (assembly GCF_000699045.2). Taxonomy (NCBI): domain Eukaryota; kingdom Metazoa; phylum Arthropoda; class Insecta; order Coleoptera; family Buprestidae; genus Agrilus; species Agrilus planipennis. The sequence continues at coordinate 1,309,634 of NW_020439044.1, read as the reverse complement.
GTCTGAAGATAAAACTGTTTGAGAAATTCGAAGAGAATTCGTGTATGCGAGCTGTAATAATATGACAAAAAGGCATAGGGACCATAAAAATAATATCGGTCCTTAGTTCGGTATACACTGAACTCTCGGATCATCAAGAAATTGGACTTCTGGTGAATATTTCGAATCAAATACCCCAAGGTAAGACAGTTACTATAAGCGCTTTATAAAAACGGGATAAGGAGGAAAAGAAGACAAACATTGAAAACTTAATAAACATTACTAATAGAACCAGAGAGAACCTAACCTAATCTAACCTAATTTCAATAAAGCAACAGGAAAATGTAATTCTAAACTTTCTAAAAGTTTGATTAGATGAATTACTAAGAAACAGATTTTGCATCAATATACGAAGAAACCCAATATTAAAATGCGATTAAGAAATAACAAGAATTATACAAATCATGCTGTTAGTAGTCAAAATTGAAATATTAAAAGATTAAATAAAATAATTCGAAGTGGTCTGTATTCTATCGACACTGCCAGATGCGGATCGCGATTTCGATCTTTTTGGATCTCTTCAGCGCGTCTGCTCCGACAGAACACAGACCAACTTTTACCTCCTGCCTTGTGGTATTTTCTAAAACGCGCTGTTAAGGCAGCAAGTAAAAGTTGGTCCGTGTTCTGCCGGAGCTGTCTGCGACGCGCTGATGAGATCCAAAAAGATCGAAATTGCGATCCGCGTCTGGCATTTTCAACAGAATACAGACCACTTCGAATTATTTTATTGGATTATGGTAACGTACCTATCACGTTGAGGTTAGCTACGCTTCGTTTCAGCAAGTAGATATCCATATATTTAAATGGATCTTGTTGGAGCATACGTAATCCTAAAATGTAGCATCGTACTACAGATGGCGTTTACCGCGGCATTTGTGGTATTTTCTATTAAGAGATTAGTACGTGTAATAATGTAATTTGTAGAGAGAATAATAGAAAAAGGTACAGATACAAAAGAAGATGTCAAGATTTTAAGAAGATACATTTGAAGGGAGATATTTACATAATGACAGAAGGAAATACTTAGAAAAGAAAGAATTGAATTAAGTATTACAATATTAATATTAAGAAAAAGAAATACTAAATCTATATACAAAAATGATATTATATCGTACTAATTTTTCTTTGGGGATAGAATAACTCCAGTATTAACACAATACATTAATAAATTTATTTTTAAGTAGAGAAACATTTTTTGTACATACAGTAAGTCATGCGTAATGGAAGCAAGGCAAGAAGGTGAGATCGATAATGGACGGTCACCCTGTTACCTCCACATGAATTCGATAAAGTAGCCCTTTTACAAATAACTGCATAAAAGAGCAATATAATATAAAATAAAATAGAAATCTGCACTAATAACAGCCACACCGTTAATTTGTAAGCCGGTGATTGTTATGCACCATATTTATCATTTTTAAATGGCCATTTTGTCGTCGACACATTATCACAGGTCCCTTTTCAGGTTTTGTTAAGATGCGAGGTTACATAACCGATTTTATTATTTAATTATATTATTATACTTATTGTGCGCTTATCTAGTTACGCGAAATGAAATGGCCGCATTGTCGGCGGAGGTAAGTGTATTTATTTTAAGCCGATGCGTTTTGCTAGTAATTTCATTGCCCGATAATTACTTAACAGTTATCTAAATATCCCGTGTTTATTGTTCGCTTTGGTATGTTAATTTACCAATAATTACATTTGGTGCGAATGCAACGATTTGTCCCTGTTTACTGTAAATGGGAGCATCATCCCATCGTTGTTAATTAAATTGTAACGTACCGAAACGGCCGCAGCTGTATCAACATATCAAATGAAATTTAACGGCTTCATAGCCTTCTACGATGCCGTCGACAACAACCAAGAAATAATAATAACTGCTCTTGTACTACCAGGATATTATTTCCGCAATAAAATTTCCTTTAAAAGTTTAGAAACGCATGTTGCTCTTGTTTCCTTGTACATTCCTTCATAAAATGAACGTAAATTACACAATTTGGACGATAATTAGATATCTTATAAATATTCTCTAGTCAAATAAGGGAAGCGATGTTTGAAATTGATATTAAAAAACTCGTTCTTTGTTGAGCTTGTTGTCACAATTCTTTCTGCAAAAAATATGTGGGCGAGGTAGCAAAATCGCTCTCTTTTACTTGAAGTTTGTGGGCAAATCGTATAGTTGTTTTTGGGTTCAACTCTTGAAGTCGTGTCTTTTGCATCTATCGTATTTTCCGATGTTTCGCAGTTCCCTGTATCAGGGTGATTGACAACGAAATGTCGAAGTTTCCGATGAAGCAAATGTCTGGGAAACGTCATCCAAGTAATTGCAAACGACAGGAACTACAACCTGAATGGTAAGAGTGCAAATACTCGAAATGGCACCTACCAGATATGGGTTGGAGTACTGGTAAAATATAGGGTTGTTCGGAAAGTCATTTCGTTTTTTTTTTTGTGGAAATGAAAGACAGTTTTCGTATAATAAACAAATATTTTATTAAATTATATATTGACCGTTCTGGTCCAACACCTTTTGTCATCTTTCTGGTAGTAGCATAATTCCACGCTCATAAAATTTTTGGTCTTTGCTGGCAAAAAACTGATCGAGGAGGTTTTTGACCTCCTCATTTGAGGTGAAGGTTTTACCGTCTAAAAAATTTTGGAGTGACCGGAACAAACAATAATCCGATGGTGCCAGGTCTGGAGAATATGGTGGGTGTAGCATTGTATCCATCCCATTCAAGCTGTAAAAGCTTTTGGCGAGTGACCAAACTTGTGTGAGGTCTCACGTTGTCTTGGTGAAACACTACACCTTTCCTGTTGATTAGTTCTGACCTTTTCTGTTGAAGTGCATCATTCAGTTTGTCCAGCTGATGACAGTAGACTTCCGAATTAATCGTTGTGTTATCCGGTAAAAGCTCAAAAAAAACGATTCCTTTAAAATCCCACCAAACAGACAGCATCACCTTTTTTTGGTGAATATCGGCTTTGGAAATGGTTTGAGCCGGTTCATCGTTTTTGCTCCATGACCTCTTGCGTTTGACGTTGTTGTATACAACCCATTTTTCGTCCCCAGTGATGATGCGCTTCAAAAACGGATCATTTTCGTGACGTTTGAGAAGCGAATCGCAGACGTCAATGCGGCGACACAGATTTCTCTCTGTGAGAACATGGGGAACCCATACATCGAGCTTCAAGGATAATCCCAGGCCTTTCAAGTGGTCATAAACTGTTGAATTTGATAAATTTAACCTCAATCCGATCTCACGTGTTGTTATTCGCCGGTTCACATCAACTAATGCCTTTATCGCGTCTTTATCAGCTTGAACCGGCCTTCCCGAACGTGGTGCATCTTCGACATTAAAATTGCCGGATCGAAATTTAGCGAACCAGTTCTGACACTGGCGTACTGTCAACACACCTTCTCCATACACATCAGTCAATTTCTTTCTGGCTTGAACAGCATTTTTACCCTTTCTGTAGTAAAACAGTAAGATATGTCGAAAATGCTGCTTATAGCTCTCCATATTTAAAAGGGCACCAACCAAAAACTACTGCGTAGAATTAATTGGATTTTTTCACACACAAGCCTTGCTATATGAGCTCTCAAAGCATATAAAAATTATACGGCTTAAATGTGAACTTGGGTGCAAAAGAATACAATTAAATCCTCTGTCGGGAAAAAACGAAATGACTTTCCGAACAACCCGATACTATAAAAGAAACATTTGTCTCCACCAGCCCATCAACGCATTTCTCCTCTCTGATCGACACCGCGAACGCGGCAAGACACTACCGAACAGATAGTATTTTCTACAATCTCACTCGTTAATTAATTGGTGCTGGAATAATGAATTGTGTAGGTCGTCAAAATATTGATTATTTCATTGCATCTCCGTTGACACAATTTCTTCAACAGTTGATGAAAATAACTATTTACCAGATACTATTCAACAAATACGTAGTCCAGTTAAAAAAAGTTTTTCACTTCTTAATTATCATCAGTAGTTCCGATTTTACACTTCTTTTTTCAAATGTGTTTTTAATTATTTATTATTCAAAATTGGAAACATCCCAATTGCGGCAAAATATTTTTATACCCTGTGTATTATATATTTATTATAACAAGCTGAATGTGATACCAGACTTTAGGAGCCTTGATTATCTAGCTCCTGCTCCATAAGGTTTTAAATACTCGGCGATTCTGATTTCATGTAGCACCTTTTTTAGATTTCAGCTATTTTGGAAACTCATTACAAACAGTATTTCCATTCATGAAACGGAGTAGGTTCTGTACTATCCAAACTCTTCTAACACATTCAGAGTCAAGAGACTACGACGAAACAGACTCCCCACCGATACTATTCCTTAGCCCTCAAACGGACTATCAAGCAACTGCCCCCTTAAGTCTAATACAAATTGGCGGCAAAGGGTTCAAACCCATAGCTTTAGTTAGTACTGTTGTGCACCCCTCGATGGACGACATCCTTTTTCCCTTATCAATCAGACTCCTGGTTAGTCCGAACAGTACGCTTCACATCTACTTTGTTTTTATCGATGCCAGACGGCACGTTAGAGGTTACACCATTGCTCAGCATTGAGGACAACAGCGGTTCATTTCCGGGCTACGGTTCAAATTATTCTGTGGTTTCCTTGGATCAATTAGGCAAATTAAAATGCACAAACAGTATTCCACAGATAATCGTACATTTCTATTTTGTTTTCAGCCACTAATTGGTGTTATACTCGCCGGAGCAGTCTGCATGCTGGGTTAAGGTTCTGTGTCGGCAGGGCAGGGCTTCTGTGGTATATCAATTAGATAAAATTGGAACTTCGGATAATATTTTTTCCACTGCTCTACATTTACTTCCAGATGTCCGAGAAGCCTCTATGGTTTCCACAATCACGCATGCGGTCTAATCTCATCTCATCTTCATTCATGATTGTACTTCCAAAGTCCTTAACTTTCCCCATTTTTTTTTTATTACAATGCTTATTTTCATTTTATGTCAAAGCTCTTTTAGTGCTTTTGTTTTGAGTGTTTAAACGTTAAAGTATTCTCTCCAGGAATGTCGGGTGTTCCCTGTTTTACATTCTTTACACAATATTTATCACTTCGATGTCATATAAGCATAAAAAGTACTGATAAAACTATTTTTCAGGTGAAATTTCAACGATGTAAAAGTAGAGCAGGAGCAATAAGGCTTGCATGTGTATAATCATTAAAAAATTTCCTGAGATAACGGTACATTTTTCTACAAGTTGATAACGTAACATTACGTTCCGTAGGCCATTGCGAGCTTTTCGAGTTTTAAACGAATACGTTTGTTCGATAATTAAGGATTTTCGTGGTCTAATTATTACTTTGATAGCACCTAGTTTTACAAAACCACTTACAACTTTGGAATGTTCATGTGAACTGAACATATGCTATGCCGAGCGTGGAGTAGATGGGCTCTAAAAAAACATTTTACGGCTACGTGTACTGACGCTTAGCAGAGATAGAAACAAGGGCAATGAGGTTCGCGTAACAGGAGAAATATTATACCTACTCATAAAATAGAAAGTAACGACTAATAACAAAAATATAGTTGATTCAATGTGAATGGAGTGCAGTAAAATGTTGTGTTTATTATTCTGTAGGTAGGAACGATAGAAAGTTTGGAATATAGCATTAAACTAACCAGGAACATCACATAAAAGAAAAAGAAAATAGACTTATAACGTCTGTCTAAACCTAGAAATAAGAGCCATATAATTTAAGTTATGTACGTAAATATTAGTGGGTAAATGAGCATCATCTGGATTATTGCAATTCTAACTATTTATTAAAGCAAATTTCCACACCACCGCTGAGGTATTACCAAAGTGCGTTACCTTTTTGCGGGTATATTTCGTTTACATTCTGTAGCGATGTGACCTTCAGTTTGACCGGCGCAAAGTAGAAAAGAACAGCACCAGGCGAGAAAAGGAAGGAGACGACTCTCGGCCAAAATCTTAACCGGTGAGGAGCATATATTCCGTACAGTACTGCACGGAAAAATTAACCATTTTATCTACTACAATTGCATTGCTCAAATTTGCTGTTGTTGGTACCATTTACTACTGAAAATATCAACGAGATGTTTATTTATATTTGAAGACATATTAAAGGCTTTAACGCTTGTTTTCGACTCGCACTACTATTCATGATTGAACAAAATTTTTGGCAGGCACTGTATGAAAAAGTATGTTTAACGAACAAAAGTCGAGAGTATAATGAGCTTTTTTCTCCCTGCCTACGATTTTTCCAGCGCGCATCCAAGACATTGGAAGGGGTACATCGCTAGAGAAAGGAAATGAAATACAGTTCTATGTAAAGTTACCAAAAAAGTTAAATAAAACTCCAAAACACATTTACTGAAAACAATTCTTTCAATCGCGAAAGATGTACGACACGCGAATTTGCGTCGCATCAACAATGATTTTTGTGAAAATTCAAAATTCCGTGAATCAAATTTGTCTGTAAATAATACCCTATAAAAAAATACGCTATATAGCATTTTTCTTTCGAAACCACTGACAGAAATGCACTCGCCGCTGAAAAAAGTAAGGTTTGCACTCGCTGCAAATGATAAGGATGTAGCAACTGGTCGCTTTAAAACTTGCAGCACTATCACATGAGAGAACGTTCCTTACTATTTCGCGTGTACTGTTTTGGGGATTGCCTTCTTAATTGAATTTGAGGATTTCATCCCTACAGCGTCGATATTATTCAAGCTCGTAAATACCTATTATGTCACATTATTGTAACAACAACTGTTCTACAATGACTGACCTACACTACCTAATTAATATTGTATTACTCAATTAGTTTATTGAACTGCATATCGATTGCCCCATACAAGGTTTAAACGTTAAAAGAATAAGCGGCAGAGATGTGACGAAATACTTGAATTTAAAATGCAATTACAAAATAAAAAATACCTATTTTTATCTTGCATGTAAATACTTTTTCGAGAAAAGCATTTTGTATTTTATTTAAAATACTTTTCCAAACGTATTTTCTATTTGTAAAATGCAAAATACATTTTGTCGTTAAAAGTTTTGCTAGTATCACTGATTAATTATTATATAAAATGATGAATGAACGTTGCTCACAATGACGATTGCAGGTTAATGAACCTTATAAATAGGATAAAGAGACATTCCATGAATGCCTTTTGTTTCATCAACTGAAGAGAGTCCAAAAAATTCTAAACTTGGAAATAGATAATCTGAAATATTGGATCGATATTGTTTACCGAGTTCAATGTCATGGTCTATGGAATTTTGAAGTTCCAAATTGATATTAACACCTGCTAAATCACCACTTATCGTACCTTTAGCAAGGAACTACGAAATTCTATGAATATTAAGGCCTATAATCCAAAATTCTTAGCAAACGATTCAAAAAACTTCACTTATTAGATGAACCCAAAGCTAAAGAAACTATGAATTCCATTTCCTTCTCTTATTACAATTTGTAAAGCATCAGAAAAAAATGGAGTTGTAAATATTTTGTTATAAAACGATTAATGTTGATTTTACATCGATAAAATTATTTGCAACCCTATTTTGGCTCTGATCTTTCACGCTAAACAAACTGTTTTGGCATCAGTGTCTTTTTTCCAATTAACAGGTGACAAAGGCAAATAAGAAATTATATGGAAGGATTATTTGTTGCTGAACTGTAGAAACTATAACATAAAGGAAGAAAAACTATATCTTAATCACTTCAAACAGAAAAATATAAATCATACTCAATCTACCCAGCTGGTGATATAATGCAAACACCACTATTAGTTTAGAAAAAACTCCAATATTTAAAAAATGAGCAAATTCCTGGAAGGTTTCCTTGAAAAGCATTTTATACTTAAGGAAATGTATAAAATTAAATAGGTACTACAAAAAAGTATTAATTTGAAAAAAGTATTTTGAAAATACGTATTTTGCATTTAGAATTTAACATACAAAAAGGAAATCTATTTTGTATTTTACATTTGAAATAAAAGATCAAAAAAGTATTTACATTTTGTATTTAAATACTTTTAAAATACCGTTTTGCACATCTCTAAAAATCAGTTGTTAGAGGTTGGCTATGACATAAACACTCTCAATACAAAACAAATACTACACCGATGGTGGTAATCACTAGCTGATGGAGTGCAGCGTTGCGAGTCGTATTTCTTTGTCAGGGCCGGAATTGAATTTACCTGTAATTTCAACTATATTTTTTTCGGAAACAGTGAACTTTAGGACATACGAACATTTACTTAATTTTCATGTTTTATAGTGCTCTTTCGCCTCCTGCGTGCCCGGCACTTATTTCTGTTACACCCTGTATAAATGTGTATCAGAACGAAATACATACATGATGAGCTGAGAAGAAAAGTATGACAATGAGAACTAATTTGAATCTGAAATCTACATATTGTGTATGAGGAATATTAGTTCATTATTATCGGTAGAGTAACAGTAACTGAAGTTGGCCATCGAACAAATGTATACTTTGGTGTTATACGAGGCGCTTATAGTAAAATGGATTCGCGGAACGACTTATCCTGGTTTGTTCGCTTGGCCAAACATGGATTAGAGTACGATAGTCGACGAAGCGCCAGACTGGCCGGTCGATTGCTAATCTAAGTGCCAACAGTAACAACACATCCCTACACGTACACACGTACGTACATACATACGCCCATACATATGTCCAAACGTACGGGGACACGTACAATGAGCGATTGTAAATCGTCGATAGAATTGATTACCGCGCGTCGCATTTAAGTGCTACAAGCTTTAACACTACCGACACCATTAAGCATCGAATGCGGGCTACACATTTCATTCAAATAACGATGATCCCATATATTTTGTTTTGTTTAGGAAATGACACACATCTGTTCTCTAACATTTCCATTTCCGATAAAAGTGCTACTGGTTGTCGGTTCGCTGACAGTTTAGAGGGCTGTTCCGGTCTTCGTATTATACATGTAATACAGTGGAAAGCCGTTCGAGCTGGCGCAACAGAGTCACACATTCCTTTTTCGTTGGTTCGTTCGGTCGCCGACAGCGGAAAGTATAGAAAAAGATTTATGGACGGCGAATTTGGTAATATGTTATGAGTAATGTCGCCCCAAATTGCCCTTAAAATGGATATACTGGCAAGTTTGTTCACCCACATAGCGTTTGCAAGGAGATTAAATCGCACACTTCGTGGCAAACATTGCTTTAGCGATTTAACCTAAGAATTATATAATGTTTTTAAAGTAAAACTTTTTTCTGTTTACTCACAACTTCTAATATCTTTTTGGTGTACGAGCCTCTTTGTATATACGTAATACGCACTTCATCTGCAGAAACTTTCGCAAATTTTAAAGCTTTTCACACACTTACACAAGCACCTAAATTAATTCCGTAAGCAGGCAACTTTTACACGGGGAATATTGATCCTAATATGATGGTATTATTGTAGCCATATAACACCGAACAAAATTAAAATTTAATGTTTTTGATAAAAATAGAAATTAATAAATGAGTGATGCATGTAGGAATTACATCATATTTAAAAATAAAAAACAAGTATCGAATTTAGTCGGTGATAAGAACATGTTTGATTCTATAAACAAAATGGTAAATAAAATAATTCGAAGTGGTCTGTATTCTGTCGAAACTGCCAGACGCGGATCGCAATTTCGATCTTTTTGCATCTCATCAGCGCGTCGCAGACAGCTCCGACAGAACACAGACCAACTTTTACCTGCTGTCTTAACGGCGCGTTTTAGAAAATACCACAAATGGCGCGGTAAACGCCATCTGTAGTACGATGCTACATTTTAGGATTACGTATGCTCCAACAAGGTCCATTTAAATATATGGATATCTACTTGCTGAAACGAATCCCGGCGTAGCTAACCTCAACGTGATAGGCACGTTACCATAATCGAATAAAATAATTCGAAGTGGTCTGTATTCTGTCGAAACTGCCAGACGCGGATCGCGATTTCGATCTTTTTGGATGGTAAATGGTAAATATTTTTCTTATATCTGTCTATATTCTACGATTCAATTGGCGCCCTCTGGGTGTGGTCTAACTTGAGTTATTAAATCTCACTGAAATTTGAGGCTAAAAGTAAGTGATATCTTTTTTGTAACAAAACAAATAACCTTTCACCCGCTTCTTCGCTCGCGTTGATGTCCTAAATACGTGTCAAATATAATCGAAAATATCATAATTTGATAAATAGTCTAAACTTTCTAGGTTAAACATACACTTTGCGTAGAATGACAGTGACACTTCTTCTTTATCGTGATGCAAAAAAAATTTCTATTACTAGGGAACCGTATTTTTTCTGGATACCTTATGTTCTTTTCTGTGCCTCTGAGAATATGTCTCCAAATTTTCATAATGATCGGTTGACTAGTTGAGTAGTTGAGGTATAATATGGTAATAAACATACAAACTCACATTCGCATTTATAATATTAGTTAGATAACAATATTAAATTAGCAAAAGACAAATTCGTTTATTAAACATTAAATGAAAGAGAATACACATTACAATCTTTCTGTGTATCATACATTCTTTACATACGTAATATTTTAATTAATAAGAAAATCATTAAAATATTTTTTTATCCCTCTTATTATGTGTATTATCAGCTTTATTATTGACATTAATAACTAGAAAATTAATAATTATAATTTTTAAAGTGAAAGTCAGCCAACCGCGGAGTAGGAGTTAGAGTAAGGCGCCTCGGCAGAGCAGCTAAGGCCAATATGGCGGCGCCCATGACCTTGGCGCATGAGCCAACCGTATAGCATTAATTTGTGTTCTCACTCATTCGTGCAAGTGCACGACAATTACATTTACAGACTGTGAACCTCAAAGCGAAGATGAAATTATTGATAGAATAACTGAAGCTCAAAATGATTCATTGATTTAAATAAACATTGTTCTCAGGTTTTAACATGCCTCTATCATCTGAATGATTGTATTTATTGTGCATTCCGTACTGTTATACGCAGATTGAAATTAAAATTTATAGTTGGATATCTTGTCCACTATTGATTTTCCATTATCATTCCCATTTTCCAATCATTAAGATAAGATTAAGAAGGCGATTTTAATTTTAATACCTTAAGTCGAATATGTTCCGAAAAGTTTCACTTGCATCGTGATTTCATACAACTAGACAACTTTGTGTGAATTCGACGACTTCTTAATAAAAATGACGTTAAGTAATACTTACATAACAGTCACTGATCTCATTTCAAGACTCTGTTTCTGTCATTGTTTCCTTTGTAGATTTATTATTTGCTGACAGTTGGTTAGAATAATAAGTAATTAATGTCGGACAAATAACATTCTTATATTTGTTCTCTGATGCTATTTATTGCATTATTTTTTGAAAAGAAAGATCAGTCCAAATTATCAGGTTGATTGTAACGTCTTCAGTTCTAATCATGTGTCTCATTGCACGAGTTTAAATAATTAATTAAATTAATTTATTAAGTAATACATATTGAACAACGTACTCATAATAGTATTTTGTGGTTACGATTAGTGAATTGAAAGCATTTTCTAGTACCCTACATTATGTGCTGAAATTTGTAAATAACGCAAACAAAAACTGTGTGATGTTCCACCGACCGAAATCTAGTATAACAGGCGAGGAAGTAATAAACCATTTCTTAAGATGAGAATGAAGTTCGGCAAAGTGAAGAGTTAGTTTAAAGATTGTAGTAAATGTGGGTGGACATATTCGAGTCACGTATGACTCGGAGGGTGAGGGTGACCGGAGGAATGGGGCAAGCAGACCGAGCGATGGGTACGCGGCGGAAAACGAACGTCGATCAAGATAAGAACGAAGGTCAGCGGGAAAACGGGCGACATAACGACTAACGGGAAAAGGCAGTACATACACACGTATACACATACATACATACATATTTTCTATCAGAGTAAAAGAGATAGATACATGTGCTCGTGTACGTGCACGTGGGTGTTGTCAAGTCTCGGGAAACTCGTAAAACTGTCCCTCGAAATAGTACGCGGCTGGCATTCGATAGCTATTTACATTCAGCAAACTAAGGGACCAATACATTACCTTTTGTAGTTATCGATTAACATACATAAATATCTTGCCAACCTAATTGTAACAAATTGAAAATTGAGATTTTTTTGAAATAATTGTAAAAGCTTCATCAACGTCTTGTTATATTATTTTTAGCCTACCCTACTAGAATTTTAAAAGGGGTGCAGGTAGGGTCCCTAAGTAGGTAGCCACCCTAGCTCTTGTGGGCCCCGTGGACAATACTTTTAATTACAATCGTTTTACTGTTGTTCTGCTGATGCGTCTGGTTTCAGTTGTCTTATAATAACAATATATGAAAGTACACATGTTGTAATGTAAAAGATTTCGTTGAAACGACGACATAATTGGGCAAGGGAGTTATTACTATAAGTTTTTTCATTTTATCGAGAGTATTTTCAAAGGGATTTGCCTTATCGACCCCCCACAAAGTGGATTTAATTGTAAGTTTATACATGTGATGGGTTTGTCCTTTAAAACCCATATGAAAAATCCATGACGCAATTCTCATTTTAGTATCACCACTTTTTTTGGTGGGATTTTCATGAGGAATCTACTGAATCTACGGGGAAATCCCTATATCGGCATGCCTCTCAGTAGCCACATGAGGTTCGCAAACTACTTGGGGCATGCCCCCTATAAGTTCTAGTCGGGTAGTTGATACTTCTATTGTGATATTGGTTCACTATGAAAGCAAGCCTTACGTGGAACTATAAAACGTTAATTTTACGACAATTACCATGTCTGTTGTAGGGTACTCATTATTCCGTTACTATTTAAGTTATTAAGGGTCTCCAAATGTTTTCAACATAAATTTTTTTTAGAAAAACAAGTTTTACCAATGCTTCTTGATGAGGAATTCATGTAAATATCGAAGATTCTATCCGAAATTTATATTTGTATAATATCTTCCATTACTGTTTTGAAATGTCTATAGATGTTCAGAAGGATTTGGAAAAATGACATTTTCACCTGTAATAATTCTCATTTCCAAAATAATACCAAGCAATGGTCTAAAGCTCTGCCCACATTGACATTCTTGTGGCGCAGGCAGATTAGTTCAGTTTCTGTGAATCGCATTAGATGGCTTATATAAAGCGTAGGACTTCACTAATGCTTATTTATTTCGCGTGTTTCGTTGCGCCATCTATGCGCAGGTATTATAAAGCAAAAGGTAGTGGCTGCTTAATGGCACCTAATAAATCACCCAATCGATATCCGAATCTGGCTCAGGATTTAAGTCATGGCATTCAGCCTACATGTTTCTGGATAGTCAATTTCTGTTGTAGGTGCAAGTAATTTCACGCGATCTTTGCCCCAACTGTCACACGAAACTGGTGTCTAATATATTCTAACGATTATGTAGCATGTTTAGTTGTTTTGGACAGTTATATTCTACGCGTACGTAACCATTGGACGACATCCTATAATCAGTTGGTTCAAATTACTTATAGAATCATTATTTTGAGTAGTTGATTGAAACTTATTGGACGGCAAACTTGTAAAAGTAATACACAAAAGTTCAGAAGAAACATCTTACTGACAAAAACCTACAGATCGGAACAACTCATGAATGTTAAAGTATCTGCCGTAAAAGCCTACATCATCGTCATCATTATCGTCATAAGGTCGTCAGTCCTAAGACTGGTTGGAAACGCACTTCCACTCTTTCCTATCCTGAGCTAATCTTCGCATTTCCCTAAAACTAGAACAACCCACATCTTTAACTATTTGTGAACAGTAATCTAATCTAGGTCTAACTCTGCTCCTCTTAACTTCTGTTTCTGCCTCTAATATGTCTTTGACTAGACCATCATGCCTGAGAAGATGTCCTACTAACCTATATCGCCTATTTCTTATTGACTTCCGTAGAGTCCTCTGTTCTCCTATTTTTTCTAATACCTCTTCGTTTCTAACCTTCTCTATCGACGGTATCTTCATCTGTAACACCACATTTTGAACGCTTCTAACCTTTTCTTTTCCGCCGCGCCCACCGTCCATATTTTGCACCCATACAGCGCCTCGCTCTAAACCATACACCTTTAACAATCTCTCTCGAATTTTTAAATTAACCGTTCTGGAGCATAGAAGTGATTTCTTTTTATTGAAGGCTACTCAACCCTGCGGTATCCCCTGCTTTATATCTGTACTCCTTCCGTCCTGACTTATCTGACTTTCTAGATACCTAAAATCAGTCACTTCTTCTAATTTTTCATCTCCTATTTTTATATTCGCTCTTCCCCTACTTTTTTCTCCCTTGCAAATCAATATTTTTGTTTTACTTTTATTTATTTTCATACAATACCTTTTTGTCAACACCTCTTCCATTTTATTTAAAGCCTGCACTCCACAATTAATAAATTTTTATTTTGGCATTATATAATTCTTAAAGTGATATAAAATATAACGTTAATTGTGAATTTTCGCTTCATGTCTGTTCCTTTTCTTTACGAAGGAGGGAGCACTGGTATGTCATTTCTCTCTCAACAACGACTTTCGCGTATCGAATACGGCGTGATTTTTCAATAAAGCATAACGTTGGAAATTGAATGGGCGAATTAAGCGTTCCAATATTACGAGGAGAACCCCTTGACGTAATCCTCTTCACGCCTTTTTAAACCCATTTAAGAAGCATGCTTCACCTTCCGGAATTGAAATTACCTACCGACGGCACGACGTCTTTCAAGTGTTCAGCGATTTCATTTTATTAAATAAAATAAAAAGCATATTTCAGAATTCCTCTCGAACATTAGCATTACGACGGTCGTAATACGTGTACGCATATTGTATAAGTATATTATTCTTAATGAAGCATAAATAGTTCCTGGAATATGTTCATCTTAATTAAATTCTGCCAAACGAGTTTATGAAACGGAAACGGTAATATTGTTCAAGCCTGTTCAAACTTTTTAACAGTTGTACGAAATTGACTGGCGGGCCACCGATTATTGACGCATTGACGGGTTTTATTTTTGTTACTTATGCTTTTTTATGCAACAAAAAATCAACATTTTGAAATGCAATTATCGTTTCTTAAAAAAATAAAATCAAATGGAGAAACACAATTTTATATATCTAACAAAAATCTGAATCCAACTAATTGGTACAATCAGTGACATTTCTGCTATTGTTTTGGTTGTAATAATTTTCAATGCTAGACGTCAGGTCATATGTTGCCAATAAGAATATATGTTACTTAAGTGGTATTTTTTTATAAAATAAAAATTTTGAAAAACTTTTCACAAACATGTGTTGATCCAAAATCACTTAAAAATTGAAAAGTTAGATCAGTTATAGTAGGAACGTGTTTCTTTGGCAACAGTTTCCTGAAATCATCTCCGATCCTTTTAAAGAAGTTTGTGATTTTGAAGATCTTTTTTCTTTAAAAAGACTTTCTAATGCAGAATAATTTTGTAATTCACCGAATTCCAACTGAATATTGACAGGATAACTGATTATTTCAGTCAAACTGATCTTGAAAGGTTCAACGAAAATTTGTAAATTTTGTTTTGTAATTTAAAAGTCATAGAATTTGCTTTCAAACGACTGTAATAAGCATCTAATTTTAGTTTTGTAATAATTTTCAGTTTATGATGGCAATATTAAGCTTCTCTTTCAAGTTGGTGAGAATTTTGAAACTGGTTCACGCCGGCCATTTACAATTTGTTCTCTGGCCAGATTATTAAACGATCCAATATCCGATAAACCTTTTTAATACTGTAACTTCTTCTCATAATAAAGAACGTTTAATCAAGTTATATCGTAATTGATGTCCTATTTTGTTTTCTTTTGATCCCATGTCGAGTCGGAAATAATATTCCATCATAATTACGGGACGCGTTTAAAGATGACGTCAGTAAGTCAAGCTGAGCTTAATGAGAAATTCACCTTAACCAAGACTGGCACGTATTCATTCGGTTTATTCGGCTGGTCTTTTCTATATAACAAACGCCTGAAACTGTTTCTTTATAATAAGAAGGAGGCAGCCGGTAGGGTATGGATCCTGTCGGTAAATTAATTATCCATTCAAAACCACCACAAAGGCGACTCATTTTTAACCAATCCTAGAACGATAAGCAAGTTTCAGGAGCCAGACGACGCGGCGTGTCACTATTCAGGCGGCATTCATTATAAATTGGCCGTTTTCCGTAGTCTTTCATGCGTTTAGGGATCATATTTAGAATACGTATGTAATTCTAATATCTACAACTCAGCCTTTTATTCTAACCTTCACACTTCGAAACAATTGTTTATTTAGCTTAAAGTGCCTGAACGTTAACTGCCTTATTTATCTACGTATCGTCGCCATATTGTATTGTATTTTTGTACTCATGCATTGTTTGTTATTTGTTAGATTAGATTACGTGCGATTTACGATGTTTATGTTATAATCAGCCTAGGGTAATTCTTGTATGTGTGTGGTGACTAATCGAAATCATTGACAGTAGGTCAGTGTATCAGTGTCATAAGTCAGTGCAGAATAATATTATTGTATTGACTAATGCGTGAGTTTCCTAGACGTTGGATTGAGGCATAGGGGTCCTGTACCGTGGCCGGCGTGTAGTTCTGATCTGAATTCGCTTGAATTGTTTGTTTACATGTAACAACGCGTGTATCAAACGCCAGTGCAGAACGCTAATGATTTGAACGACCGCGTGTGGTCGCTGCAAATGAAGTACACTAATGCCACTCATAAATAATTTTTGTAGTGCATGTACGTGCGTGTTTGTACTGTGTTGATTTGTAGGGGAGGACCGTAAAAGAAATGTAACGTGTCTTAGCAAAACCGGAATGGTAGTTTGGAAATTTTATAAAATTACTTACCTATCTAGAGTATTAATTTTCTTACTAATGTTTACTTAACATTCATTTTTTCTTTCTTTTGTGTTATTAATACCATGTCGATGAGAAAAGTAATTATTTAATTAATTGTCATTGATAATGGGCACCTAAAGATTGTTTTGTGTAGTAGCGTAATAATAAGCTTTTACTTTATTAATCGTTCCACGACCGTCAATGTTTACATTCTTCATCGATGTAGCTGCTTTGTTATTATCGCAGTTTCACACTCAGGGTCGGCTTCGGTTTTCTTACTAACTTTTTTATATGCAATTCCCTATTGCATCTAGTTACGCTCCAAAGCATGCTACTAGAAACTCCCTGCATAATGTGATAATAACGAGGGGAGTGAATCTTCTCAGGGAAGGGAGAATGAATGGTAATCATTTAGACAATTGTTTGTGGGGAAGAAATGGCAACAAAATGTTAATAATTTACTTTTTATTCTTTTTACTGTCATATTTCGATAATTGCGGATATTTATCTGTTTATGATATTCTCCGCAGTTTGCTGTTCGAACTAATACATAAGAGGGTTTTTTGTGTAATAAAAATTACCGTTTTTAATTTGATACAGAATTGTTGTAGCAGGTAATACTCATCATATATTTTGCGATTGCCTTAATAGTGGTAGAAGCGAAATATTTTTGTAAAAAATAAATTTTCGAATTAATTTTGTAATTGAGATTATGAATGCAAATTAGTAATTAAAAGGATGATCTTTGTATAGCTCTTAATTTTTCTCACTTCAGAAGGTTTTATTTAATTTTCTTCTGTTGTTCCAAGACGGAACTGCACACAGCCACACAGAATCGTGCTTAATAATATCGTACATATAATTTAATATATGATATTACAATCCACCCATCAAACAAGTAAGAAGAACAACAAGTAAGAAGAACAATTTATCTCTTTAGTACACAACTGCCGCGTAATTTATTGTTAACCGAATAAATGAAAATATAGTCATGAGTAAATAACATACTACACGTGTTCTATACTGGTACTAATAATAA
Organism: Agrilus planipennis; assembly: GCF_000699045.2. Taxonomy (NCBI): domain Eukaryota; kingdom Metazoa; phylum Arthropoda; class Insecta; order Coleoptera; family Buprestidae; genus Agrilus; species Agrilus planipennis. The sequence continues at coordinate 1,291,628 of NW_020439044.1, read as the reverse complement.
AATTTAGGCACATGATCTCCTGTCTCCTGTACAGCCTACGCCTCTCTAGTTTATACTCCCGTCGCTACATTATTCCGTAGTCCATGTATGCATAAATATGTTATTATCTTTGTTTCTGATATTTGGAATTGTGTGGTATCCATTTTGTTTGGTTATCCCTGTGGGACGAGTTGCCATAGCTATGTCAACTACCCCTAAGGAATATAAAAAATATTATAGATACCAACTAATCTCGAAACATTACGATACTTGCATAAACTACAGCTATCAACCATTAACAGCACCTCAATTTAACCAACTGACTCACCAGATCAAAAAGAATTTACTCTCACAATTAGAAAAACGATAAAGTGGGGTCCTTGTTTCGTGGCGCTTCCAAGTATGACGAAGTTATGGCGGTTAGTACGTTCACAATAACTTCAGTGCAGGTGTACCACCTTTCTGCTCTAGCTCCACTAGAATCTGTGTCAACTAACCCTGGTCTCGCTTACATATTAATATTTAATTTTATTCCGTTTAAACCATAAAGTCAATTTACTCGTCGTATATGTGCTGTAATTTCAAGTTTCAAATGTTGCTATTGGTTTTACCTGATTTGAAAATCTGCCGTTAATCCTGCATTTCGTTGAAACTTTCGTGTTTCAACTGAATTCACGAACTCCATTTATTTCCCAACAGTTGGCGTTAGTTTTAATTTTTAAACAATTGAAAACTTGTGTTACGGACTATGAAAAGGTTCGATTGAGTGTAATAAAAGCGTCCTGTTTAAATGGAAAATCACGTGTAGTTCACATTAACTCCACGCCTCTCTTTCGCTCACAATGGCTTGCTGTCGGTGAAGCAGTCAGTAATTGTTTCCTACAGGGCTGTATCCAAATTAATTGACCTTTATTTTCTAACAATTAGAAATCGATGTACTATAGAGGCACTATATTTTGATTCTCTGCTTTTTTATCGACAATGAGAAAGGAGCAAATTTTAAATCCATTAGTTATTTCTACATAGTTTTATTCTCTGGAGATACAAAATGAAATGATATCACATCTGCAATGTAAATGCATACTTTAGTTTATACAGACTTTTACTGTGGTGTATTTGTTTTCGTAATAACTTTCAAACTTTCATGAGATATTTCCTCTGTTTCATTAGTTTAATGGAACTTTTCTATGTGGAAGTAGATAGAGCTGAATCTTTTTATTGTATGTCATATAGTGTATCCACTTTGCAGTTTCTCAGGAAAGTAATCGAAATTTTATTTTATTAAAAATGGATATGCCAAATTTAAAAATACAAGAGATCGAGGAGGGGTTGAAAAGGCGAATGACCGTGAAAGATAGATAAAGAAGGTCGGAATTTAAACCCTTCAATTACCGGTATCCTTTAAATTTTAATCGACATTGTTAGAGGTAAAAAGTGAGTTTTAGCCTGACGGATAAGCGTGTTCAAAGGCCAACGGAACCTGTTCCGGAGTGAAAATTGGAAGAGCATATTTAAACGCTTTGAGACCTTTCAAATTTTTTGTTTGATAAATGCTGTGTATAACCCGCCCCTTGTAAGAAATTAGCGCTTTTAGTTTAATGAGAGGCTGGGTCTTATCGTGAACGGTCCGGATTTAGAACAGCAAAGCGGTGAAGCCAAGGTTACCTATCCTCCGCCGCCACCAACAACCAACCGAGCGTATGAGCTGCAGCAAAAGCTGCTGTTGGCGAAGCTTTCGCTGCTCCCTTTATAATAAGGATTTCGCGTGTTACATTCAATGAAGAAACAAACAGAATGTTTGAAAAAAGAGAGACGAATAGATGGGCGATGCCACTTTTTGTCTTTCCTTTTTTTAATTATCTCTGTTAAAGCTCATTAGCAGCAAGAAATTGGTAGTAATGTGGGTATTATTCGCTGATTATGTTTATACGAAGCTATACATAAATGTTATGGGCTTAAAATCAATGTGGATGTTTACCCGCATTGGAATTGTTAAGAATTTCGTTTACCCTTTTACTGGTTGTTGCTGTTGCTGTTTCAAATTGAAAATTGCAATAGGCACCTGATTACTTCGTAGGTATTTTTGCAGTAGGTACTCAATAGAAACCATTAAAAATAGAAGAGAGAGTCACCCACATTACCACTATAAAATTTGATAACTCGGATCCGTGTTTCATCCACTTCTTAATGTGGGCATTGTTTTTATTTGTTTTGCGCTGTCGCGCCACTTCTTTCTTCTACGAGGATGCATATAAATTTATGATCGGCATTTTTTTTTTTATGTTTTCGTGGAAGAGGGGAAATCTTCAAAAGACACCCAGCCGTCCGTACGACTGGGTAGTGTCGGATTCCCGAGGAAGAAGTCCTTCTAGGACCAACTAGGGTCCTCTTCAGCCATGAGAGGAAGAAACTCAAGTAATCCTCTTAGTAATATTTATTTACAATTCATCATCGTAAGGTCGTCAATCCTAAGACTGTTTGGACACGCACCTCCATTCTTTCCTATCCTGAACTAATCTTCGTATTTTGTTAAAACTATAACATCGTACATCCTTAACTATTTGCGAACAGTAATCTTATCTGGGTCTACCTCTACTCCTCTTAACTTCTGTTTCTGTCTCTAATATGTGTCTGACTATACCTTCATGCCTGATGTTGTCGCCGTAGTTTGACGACTTTATATGTATTATTGTAGGGGCCAGTTTTAGGAATTACGCAAATGTAATTTGGTTGATATAAAACTTCACTTGGTTTTAACTATATATTTAAAACACTTAACTAAGGATTAACAACAAAAACTTAACTATGTAGAGTGGANTTCTTTTTATTGAAGGCTACTCAACCCTGCGGTATCCCCTGCTTTATATCTGTACTCCTTCCGTCCTGACTTATCTGACTTTCTAGATACCTAAAATCAGTCACTTCTTCTAATTTTTCATCTCCTATTTTTATATTCGCTCTTCCCCTACTTTTTTCTCCCTTGCAAATCAATATTTTTGTTTTACTTTTATTTATTTTCATACAATACCTTTTTGTCAACACCTCTTCCATTTTATTTAAAGCCTGCACTCCACAATTAATAAATTTTTATTTTGGCATTATATAATTCTTAAAGTGATATAAAATATAACGTTAATTGTGAATTTTCGCTTCATGTCTGTTCCTTTTCTTTACGAAGGAGGGAGCACTGGTATGTCATTTCTCTCTCAACAACGACTTTCGCGTATCGAATACGGCGTGATTTTTCAATAAAGCATAACGTTGGAAATTGAATGGGCGAATTAAGCGTTCCAATATTACGAGGAGAACCCCTTGACGTAATCCTCTTCACGCCTTTTTAAACCCATTTAAGAAGCATGCTTCACCTTCCGGAATTGAAATTACCTACCGACGGCACGACGTCTTTCAAGTGTTCAGCGATTTCATTTTATTAAATAAAATAAAAAGCATATTTCAGAATTCCTCTCGAACATTAGCATTACGACGGTCGTAATACGTGTACGCATATTGTATAAGTATATTATTCTTAATGAAGCATAAATAGTTCCTGGAATATGTTCATCTTAATTAAATTCTGCCAAACGAGTTTATGAAACGGAAACGGTAATATTGTTCAAGCCTGTTCAAACTTTTTAACAGTTGTACGAAATTGACTGGCGGGCCACCGATTATTGACGCATTGACGGGTTTTATTTTTGTTACTTATGCTTTTTTATGCAACAAAAAATCAACATTTTGAAATGCAATTATCGTTTCTTAAAAAAATAAAATCAAATGGAGAAACACAATTTTATATATCTAACAAAAATCTGAATCCAACTAATTGGTACAATCAGTGACATTTCTGCTATTGTTTTGGTTGTAATAATTTTCAATGCTAGACGTCAGGTCATATGTTGCCAATAAGAATATATGTTACTTAAGTGGTATTTTTTTATAAAATAAAAATTTTGAAAAACTTTTCACAAACATGTGTTGATCCAAAATCACTTAAAAATTGAAAAGTTAGATCAGTTATAGTAGGAACGTGTTTCTTTGGCAACAGTTTCCTGAAATCATCTCCGATCCTTTTAAAGAAGTTTGTGATTTTGAAGATCTTTTTTCTTTAAAAAGACTTTCTAATGCAGAATAATTTTGTAATTCACCGAATTCCAACTGAATATTGACAGGATAACTGATTATTTCAGTCAAACTGATCTTGAAAGGTTCAACGAAAATTTGTAAATTTTGTTTTGTAATTTAAAAGTCATAGAATTTGCTTTCAAACGACTGTAATAAGCATCTAATTTTAGTTTTGTAATAATTTTCAGTTTATGATGGCAATATTAAGCTTCTCTTTCAAGTTGGTGAGAATTTTGAAACTGGTTCACGCCGGCCATTTACAATTTGTTCTCTGGCCAGATTATTAAACGATCCAATATCCGATAAACCTTTTTAATACTGTAACTTCTTCTCATAATAAAGAACGTTTAATCAAGTTATATCGTAATTGATGTCCTATTTTGTTTTCTTTTGATCCCATGTCGAGTCGGAAATAATATTCCATCATAATTACGGGACGCGTTTAAAGATGACGTCAGTAAGTCAAGCTGAGCTTAATGAGAAATTCACCTTAACCAAGACTGGCACGTATTCATTCGGTTTATTCGGCTGGTCTTTTCTATATAACAAACGCCTGAAACTGTTTCTTTATAATAAGAAGGAGGCAGCCGGTAGGGTATGGATCCTGTCGGTAAATTAATTATCCATTCAAAACCACCACAAAGGCGACTCATTTTTAACCAATCCTAGAACGATAAGCAAGTTTCAGGAGCCAGACGACGCGGCGTGTCACTATTCAGGCGGCATTCATTATAAATTGGCCGTTTTCCGTAGTCTTTCATGCGTTTAGGGATCATATTTAGAATACGTATGTAATTCTAATATCTACAACTCAGCCTTTTATTCTAACCTTCACACTTCGAAACAATTGTTTATTTAGCTTAAAGTGCCTGAACGTTAACTGCCTTATTTATCTACGTATCGTCGCCATATTGTATTGTATTTTTGTACTCATGCATTGTTTGTTATTTGTTAGATTAGATTACGTGCGATTTACGATGTTTATGTTATAATCAGCCTAGGGTAATTCTTGTATGTGTGTGGTGACTAATCGAAATCATTGACAGTAGGTCAGTGTATCAGTGTCATAAGTCAGTGCAGAATAATATTATTGTATTGACTAATGCGTGAGTTTCCTAGACGTTGGATTGAGGCATAGGGGTCCTGTACCGTGGCCGGCGTGTAGTTCTGATCTGAATTCGCTTGAATTGTTTGTTTACATGTAACAACGCGTGTATCAAACGCCAGTGCAGAACGCTAATGATTTGAACGACCGCGTGTGGTCGCTGCAAATGAAGTACACTAATGCCACTCATAAATAATTTTTGTAGTGCATGTACGTGCGTGTTTGTACTGTGTTGATTTGTAGGGGAGGACCGTAAAAGAAATGTAACGTGTCTTAGCAAAACCGGAATGGTAGTTTGGAAATTTTATAAAATTACTTACCTATCTAGAGTATTAATTTTCTTACTAATGTTTACTTAACATTCATTTTTTCTTTCTTTTGTGTTATTAATACCATGTCGATGAGAAAAGTAATTATTTAATTAATTGTCATTGATAATGGGCACCTAAAGATTGTTTTGTGTAGTAGCGTAATAATAAGCTTTTACTTTATTAATCGTTCCACGACCGTCAATGTTTACATTCTTCATCGATGTAGCTGCTTTGTTATTATCGCAGTTTCACACTCAGGGTCGGCTTCGGTTTTCTTACTAACTTTTTTATATGCAATTCCCTATTGCATCTAGTTACGCTCCAAAGCATGCTACTAGAAACTCCCTGCATAATGTGATAATAACGAGGGGAGTGAATCTTCTCAGGGAAGGGAGAATGAATGGTAATCATTTAGACAATTGTTTGTGGGGAAGAAATGGCAACAAAATGTTAATAATTTACTTTTTATTCTTTTTACTGTCATATTTCGATAATTGCGGATATTTATCTGTTTATGATATTCTCCGCAGTTTGCTGTTCGAACTAATACATAAGAGGGTTTTTTGTGTAATAAAAATTACCGTTTTTAATTTGATACAGAATTGTTGTAGCAGGTAATACTCATCATATATTTTGCGATTGCCTTAATAGTGGTAGAAGCGAAATATTTTTGTAAAAAATAAATTTTCGAATTAATTTTGTAATTGAGATTATGAATGCAAATTAGTAATTAAAAGGATGATCTTTGTATAGCTCTTAATTTTTCTCACTTCAGAAGGTTTTATTTAATTTTCTTCTGTTGTTCCAAGACGGAACTGCACACAGCCACACAGAATCGTGCTTAATAATATCGTACATATAATTTAATATATGATATTACAATCCACCCATCAAACAAGTAAGAAGAACAACAAGTAAGAAGAACAATTTATCTCTTTAGTACACAACTGCCGCGTAATTTATTGTTAACCGAATAAATGAAAATATAGTCATGAGTAAATAACATACTACACGTGTTCTATACTGGTACTAATAATAAAATTTAGGCACATGATCTCCTGTCTCCTGTACAGCCTACGCCTCTCTAGTTTATACTCCCGTCGCTACATTATTCCGTAGTCCATGTATGCATAAATATGTTATTATCTTTGTTTCTGATATTTGGAATTGTGTGGTATCCATTTTGTTTGGTTATCCCTGTGGGACGAGTTGCCATAGCTATGTCAACTACCCCTAAGGAATATAAAAAATATTATAGATACCAACTAATCTCGAAACATTACGATACTTGCATAAACTACAGCTATCAACCATTAACAGCACCTCAATTTAACCAACTGACTCACCAGATCAAAAAGAATTTACTCTCACAATTAGAAAAACGATAAAGTGGGGTCCTTGTTTCGTGGCGCTTCCAAGTATGACGAAGTTATGGCGGTTAGTACGTTCACAATAACTTCAGTGCAGGTGTACCACCTTTCTGCTCTAGCTCCACTAGAATCTGTGTCAACTAACCCTGGTCTCGCTTACATATTAATATTTAATTTTATTCCGTTTAAACCATAAAGTCAATTTACTCGTCGTATATGTGCTGTAATTTCAAGTTTCAAATGTTGCTATTGGTTTTACCTGATTTGAAAATCTGCCGTTAATCCTGCATTTCGTTGAAACTTTCGTGTTTCAACTGAATTCACGAACTCCATTTATTTCCCAACAGTTGGCGTTAGTTTTAATTTTTAAACAATTGAAAACTTGTGTTACGGACTATGAAAAGGTTCGATTGAGTGTAATAAAAGCGTCCTGTTTAAATGGAAAATCACGTGTAGTTCACATTAACTCCACGCCTCTCTTTCGCTCACAATGGCTTGCTGTCGGTGAAGCAGTCAGTAATTGTTTCCTACAGGGCTGTATCCAAATTAATTGACCTTTATTTTCTAACAATTAGAAATCGATGTACTATAGAGGCACTATATTTTGATTCTCTGCTTTTTTATCGACAATGAGAAAGGAGCAAATTTTAAATCCATTAGTTATTTCTACATAGTTTTATTCTCTGGAGATACAAAATGAAATGATATCACATCTGCAATGTAAATGCATACTTTAGTTTATACAGACTTTTACTGTGGTGTATTTGTTTTCGTAATAACTTTCAAACTTTCATGAGATATTTCCTCTGTTTCATTAGTTTAATGGAACTTTTCTATGTGGAAGTAGATAGAGCTGAATCTTTTTATTGTATGTCATATAGTGTATCCACTTTGCAGTTTCTCAGGAAAGTAATCGAAATTTTATTTTATTAAAAATGGATATGCCAAATTTAAAAATACAAGAGATCGAGGAGGGGTTGAAAAGGCGAATGACCGTGAAAGATAGATAAAGAAGGTCGGAATTTAAACCCTTCAATTACCGGTATCCTTTAAATTTTAATCGACATTGTTAGAGGTAAAAAGTGAGTTTTAGCCTGACGGATAAGCGTGTTCAAAGGCCAACGGAACCTGTTCCGGAGTGAAAATTGGAAGAGCATATTTAAACGCTTTGAGACCTTTCAAATTTTTTGTTTGATAAATGCTGTGTATAACCCGCCCCTTGTAAGAAATTAGCGCTTTTAGTTTAATGAGAGGCTGGGTCTTATCGTGAACGGTCCGGATTTAGAACAGCAAAGCGGTGAAGCCAAGGTTACCTATCCTCCGCCGCCACCAACAACCAACCGAGCGTATGAGCTGCAGCAAAAGCTGCTGTTGGCGAAGCTTTCGCTGCTCCCTTTATAATAAGGATTTCGCGTGTTACATTCAATGAAGAAACAAACAGAATGTTTGAAAAAAGAGAGACGAATAGATGGGCGATGCCACTTTTTGTCTTTCCTTTTTTTAATTATCTCTGTTAAAGCTCATTAGCAGCAAGAAATTGGTAGTAATGTGGGTATTATTCGCTGATTATGTTTATACGAAGCTATACATAAATGTTATGGGCTTAAAATCAATGTGGATGTTTACCCGCATTGGAATTGTTAAGAATTTCGTTTACCCTTTTACTGGTTGTTGCTGTTGCTGTTTCAAATTGAAAATTGCAATAGGCACCTGATTACTTCGTAGGTATTTTTGCAGTAGGTACTCAATAGAAACCATTAAAAATAGAAGAGAGAGTCACCCACATTACCACTATAAAATTTGATAACTCGGATCCGTGTTTCATCCACTTCTTAATGTGGGCATTGTTTTTATTTGTTTTGCGCTGTCGCGCCACTTCTTTCTTCTACGAGGATGCATATAAATTTATGATCGGCATTTAAATGCATATAAACTACCTCTGGGAGGGATTTTTTTTTATGTTTTCGTGGAAGAGGGGAAATCTTCAAAAGACACCCAGCCGTCCGTACGACTGGGTAGTGTCGGATTCCCGAGGAAGAAGTCCTTCTAGGACCAACTAGGGTCCTCTTCAGCCATGAGAGGAAGAAACTCAAGTAATCCTCTTAGTAATATTTATTTACAATTCATCATCGTAAGGTCGTCAATCCTAAGACTGTTTGGACACGCACCTCCATTCTTTCCTATCCTGAACTAATCTTCGTATTTTGTTAAAACTATAACATCGTACATCCTTAACTATTTGCGAACAGTAATCTTATCTGGGTCTACCTCTACTCCTCTTAACTTCTGTTTCTGTCTCTAATATGTGTCTGACTATACCTTCATGCCTGATGTTGTCGCCGTAGTTTGACGACTTTATATGTATTATTGTAGGGGCCAGTTTTAGGAATTACGCAAATGTAATTTGGTTGATATAAAACTTCACTTGGTTTTAACTATATATTTAAAACACTTAACTAAGGATTAACAACAAAAACTTAACTATGTAGAGTGGACTGTATAAAACTTGAAATTAATGAAAATAGAAACCGAACGAAAAAAGCGAATGATTGAATTGAAGGCCAAATTGCAACTGTCTGAAAATATGACTTAACTTCTGAAAATTAGAAAAGTAGAAAAGTGGAGGAAATAGTTTGGGGGTGGAATTAAATTCAAATTGGAAAAGGTTGATTGGTTAGAGAAAAAGTAGAAGATCGTGATTTGTTAGGAAATGAAGACAGGGATACAGAGGGGTAGAAAAATAGAGGGAGTACCAGAAGGGCATTAACCGGTACTTGGGGTACCGACACACGTGCAACGCATCTTTAGAAATTTGCAGTTTGCCTCGATTTCTGGGAAACATAACCCAAGCGAAAACCCAATTGAACTTTATTGGGGT
>NW_020439044.1:1267072-1277913 GCF_000699045.2 Agrilus planipennis | reverse complement strand
TTTTATTTATATAAATTAATTTAAAGTATGTTTTACAAATTTTTTTATTAACTGAGGACAAATATTCCACGGACATTGTTTATTGCTTATTATTTCCGAAACTACGAAATAATTAACTTTATGACTTTCATAATCCTAGTGAGGTTTTGCTCTTTATGTTCATTTTTATATTATAATTTCATGATACAATAGTTAGCCTTGAAGAAGTCTTCACGACCAAAGGTGAAATGTTGGTGTGATGTAATAAAGAATCTTCCTTCTATATTTTTAGTTCTACTTTGTACTTGTACATATAGGCAAAGTATTGATGTCGGTTTTTATACATAATTTGTATATTTACATTATAATTGTTGTTATTGGATAGGTCTCAAAATTTTTTAAACAATTAGGTTTTTTGAAAGTACGCATTAATAGTAAACCTCATATCAGTTTTCCTTGATTATGTAGAAGTATATTAATAGACAATTTTCTTTGTTACAGGTAAGCAATAGAATCATCTACAAGTCACGCTTTTATCATTTGCTTACCTACTTTACTTATGAAGATAAGGTGAGTCGATTTTAAATTTTTAATACGTAAGTTGTAATGATTCAGTGGTTGTATAATTGTGGAGCATATTAATTATCAGAATAATAAAATAAACATTTGCTTACTCATGTTTCCAATAGTTTTTCATTAAACTATTGGAAGCATAAGCAAGTATGTATTTTATTTCTTTGATACTAATATGTACCTCGAAAAAGAAGGATAGTAATCTCGTTCCTTCATCTGGTTTTACTGTAGATTGAAATAGAAGGTACCTACTTGGTAGTTTCACAATATTTATTTTAAATTACTTGACGACTGTCGTTTCAGTTATTATACCATTTTCAAACCGAAATGACTGTTGTGAATGTCTTCAATTCCAATCTATCCTAAAATGTTTCACCAAGTGACAAACAATCGCAGTGCCAATTAACGTTTGTACTTTTCATGTGTTCATTGACTGGCAAAACGTTTTGTATTTGATAAATAGAGTTAGAAATGAGGAGGTATTACAAAGAGTGGGAGAAATGGACGTCGAAAAGAAATAAAAACACAGGCTGTCAAAATGAAAACTTTTTTTTAGAAATTATAAACACTGAAGCAAGAAGAGTATTTTTCCATTATTTAAACACCTACATGTGATCAGTATCCATAGGATAGGTTGGTAGACCTACATCAGATTACTGTTCACAAATAGTTAAGATTGTTAAATGTTCTATTTTAGTTTAGAGAAGAGTAGTTTAAGATAGCAAAGAGTAGAGGTACGTGTCCAATCATTCTGACTGAGGGACTGACAACCTTATGATGATGATGATGAAATAGAACTATGTAATTATTGTTATTTTACATTATTTTTGATTTGGATTTTTAATCACTATTGGTTGATCTCATAGTACGTAATACAATTAAAGTTAATTTGTTTGCGTATGAGATGTAGATAACCCAAAATGTTTCTCGCCAGTCATTAACAAAGGAATGTATGATACAATGAACTTTGCGTAGGATTTTTAAGATATTTTAGGATAGTAACGCTAACTTTTCATCAGAAGAATCTCTCTCGTTTATCACATCACAATTTAAGCATCAACTTGTCATAATCCCGCGGACTTAATTTTAAATATAAAACAGAACTATGAATTAATGTATGGGACACATGATAGAAACATTGTTTTACCTTTAACATTATAACATACTCATTTTCTTAGCTAAAAACTTTATAGTGTATGTATTTCAATCAAGGAATTTATCCATACTATACTTTAGAAGGACGGTGGTAATCTAAAATTATCTTTCTGTTTACTTTTTCCTAGACTTATCAAGTAGCAGCTATTTGTAGAGGAATTTCCCACTACTTTCATTATCAAAACTTTTTGCCACGGTATTTGAATTTTCTAACTTTTTTAATTACTTTCTTAAGGGTAGTTTTATAAGTCTTCTTTTTTGCTATTTGTCTTTGGTATAGGGTATTTCGTAAACTATTTTCAAATTGTTTTTTAATATTAAGTATTTGGATAAAAATAGTCTCTTGAAAATAAATAGGTAACTGTACTTTTAGAAAATTCTAACAAAACAAATAGGATCTGTAACGGAAAAATTTATATTTTTGTAAATATTTAACAGTTATTATTTCTGGGCTTCTTCAGTTTCCACAACAAGAAAAAGTCACAAGGGGTGAGATATAGGGAACACGGTGGCTACAGCATTGTTAGTGTGTTGTTTTTGAACAAAAAAAACGATGTGTGAGCATGGGCGTTATCATGGTGCAAAAGTCAATTTTTGTTCTTCCACAAATCCGGACGTTTCTGACGGATTGCTTCGCAATAATTGTGGCAAGAACTCCTGATGCACCACGCCCCTACAACTAAAGAAAACTGTAATCTTCACATTCGACTTAACTTGGCGCGCTTTTTTTGGTCTTGGCTAGTGCGGCAGCTTTCATTGGGATGATTCAGCTTTGGTTTCCATATCATAACCATAAACCCAAAATTCGTCACCAGGCAGGGCCCTCTGGAGCATATTTGAGTCTTCGCGAATTCAACAGCTGGTTTTGGTTGAAATTGAGTCTTATGCCCAAATCGTTGGTAAATACGCTCTTCGTCCTTCACATTTTCTCGGCCCTCTGAGAACATTTTGTACCACCGATAAACGCTGCTCCGGTCCAAACTAGCTTCAGAATATGTCACAGTTAACATTCCGAATGCGTCCGCGCATTTAATTTTGTTTTTCACGCAAAATTTGATACAGATTCTTTGATCTATTTTTTGCAATAGGCAAAAATCGAAGACGAGCCAAAACACGTGCAGCTGTCAAAAATTAATTGAACATTCAACATGGCCGAACTTGTCGGTATAAGTGAAAGACAAGAGTACCAACATAACGCCACAAAAAAGTTGAAAATTCGCGATACTTTTTGAACAGACCCCGTATATTTTCATTTGTTTATATTGTATCCTGTGTTTGTATTTGTTGTATCTATACAAATTGTTATTTATTTTTATTATTGCTTTTATTATTAGTTAGTATTTTTAAGTGAATATTAACTTTAAAAGACGCTAAATAGTCAATCCCAGAACAGCGTTGTTTGAAACTTACCGCTACATCCAGTTGAAACTGTTTTTAACGTGTTTTCCTGAGACATTGCGATACTCTATTGTTTTTTATTGTTGTTATTCTAAAGAGCCCGCCTATTATTGTAACTGTTAATAAAATCCTAATTAAATCCGATGTTGTTCTGCCTACCTAAGTCGTAAATTGCGAAACCTTTATCCTCGCCAGTGCAAAGCTGAAAGCTACATGCTGCATGGCACACTACTTTCGCGTCTGTAAACAACTACATACACGTCTGTAAATCCGACTCTAACCAATCCAGTGGACGTTAAATAATGAAAATTGTTTGTTTCGTATTTATTGCGAACACAAAACGAGCAAATTTGTATGGAGCGTAGGTAGTTTGTGGCACTAGGTTCGCATGCATGGGTAGTAAGCGACCGCGGCCGAACTCTTCTAGATAATTAAATAGTACGCTTTGATTGCAGACGTTAATTTTAATTTACGCACCCGAATCTTCCGGTTCGTTGTTCTGCGATGGAACATTTATCCGGTTCGATTGTGCACCGTTTGTTAAATGATGTTTAAGTAACGAAAAGACACATTGTTCTCCCGTAAAGCAAACTATTTCCTTTTAAATATTAAACGGGTTGCTCGGTCGGAAATAGAAAAAAAAAACTGGCCAAGTGGGAGTTTGTACCATCACTATATAGTATAAAACAAAGTCGCTTCCCGCTGTCTGTCCCTATGTATGCTTAAATCTTTAAAACTACGCAACGGATTTTTATGCGGTTTTTTTAATAGATAGAGTGATTCAAGAGGAAGGTTTATATGTATAATACATGCATAATATAGTAGAGAAACACTGATAATTTTAGAGGTTTGTAATGTGATGTCGTAAATAAACCCATTTTTTACGCTTACATTGCAAACGCGAGCTGAACCCTACGAGATAGATCAAAATAATATATTACAGTATTGTACACCTTGAAGATATAAGACATTCAGGATTTAGAACAAATACGTATATATATTTAATGTAAACATCGGTTATAACGTACTAGTAGGGACTGTAAAAATCAGTAGCATGTTCTATCTGAAGTTCGTTAAAAAAAGTAACGAAAACGAAAACAACAGGACACAATATTTACACCCCGAAGACTCTTCTTATTGTTTAAATTGGAAAAAAATAATACAAAAAAAATGCTTTGTCTGCTTTGTCAAAAAAGCTGTAATATAATTTTACTTCTGGTGATTTATAAAAAGCAGTTATACTTCTAATAATGCTAGATTTTGAGGTATTTTATATAAGCCGTGTATGTCATAAAGGATTATTTAACTATTGAGGTCTTTAAAATGACATCCAGGACCTTTTGTACTTTATAAGCGTTTTNTAATGCGAGTTTTTTTAAAAGATAGAGTGATTCAAGAGGAAGGTTTATATGTATAATACATGCATAATATAGTAGGAAAACACTGATAATTTTAGAGGTTTGTAATGTGATGTCGTAAACAACCATTTTTTTGCGCTTACATTGCAAACGCTGGCTAAACCCTACGAGATAGATCAAAATAATGTGCCACAGTATCGTACATCTTAGAAAGGTCTACAAAAAGTCCGCGATGGTATACGTCTATCTCTTAGAGATAACCCACAATAACCATTTTTTATCCTTTACTTTTTATGAGAAATAATGGCTTATTTAGGAAGTGATTTTAAGTAATACAGCTTTAATCCTTATCCAATTAAGTACCTACTTTTAAATACATTGTGCATTTAATATAGATCAATATGGCTCTTTACAGCATGTAATTTAAATGAAATACAGCCTGGTGACAGACAGATAGACGAACGGTCAGCGGAGTCTTAGTAATAGGGTCCCGTTTTACCCTTTGGCTACGGAACCCTAAAAACGATCAAGTGCGAGGCGGACTCGCGCATTAAGTGGTGTTGAGCAAAATTGGTGTTGGTCTTGCAATCTTAGTGTTGATTTTGCAAAATTGTAAGACCAGCAAGACTGTTTTTACACCAGCAAGATGAAGACCAAAATTGAATGAAGAAGATCAAGACCGAATGAACTATGACTAAGACCAAGATCGAATATGCAAGACCAAGGCCAAATACGCAAGACTAAACGATTAATTATTACTTCCGGCGGATTTATTAGTTTTGAAACAGCTTTAACATATTCTTTTCTTAGAACATTAGAACAACACATTTTTAGTATTTGAAATTTTCAGTTTACTTTACTAGATTTTAACACTGAATATTAAAAAAAAAAGACAAACTTTACCAGTGTCTGAAACAAGCGATCTACAAGAATGTCCTCGGAATAAGTGTTTTTTGTTCCTTTGTCTGGATAAAACATGGTTAAAATATAGAGACAAACTAATTTTTTGTTCAATAACGCTAAAAGGTAATCTATGCGTTGGAGGAAGGATCAATTTATGCATTGGAGGAACTGTAGGTTCTTGAGTTTTCATAATTCTGACAACTATCAACACTGTTTTCTTTAAAAGTCTTGACAAGCTCACATGCATGACAAAGACAAATATTGTGTCGGTAAATAGAAAAATTTGTGCTTAGAAGAATTATAAAAAAAAAAATACGCATCAGATTAAATTAGTAAGACCAAGACTTAACCTAAAGACCAAGACCAAGACCGAGACTATATCAGCAAGACCAATACCCAGTCCAAATAAGCACGACTGGGGCAGTTTATCCTTCACGGGAATCGACTATGGAAAATATTTCCCATTTTTTTCCGAGTATATTTTAAATTTTCCCTCAAACTGAGTTGCCAAAACGTATTATTACAATATTGCAACTGAAAAATTAGTGTTTTTTTGTGGTACGTAAAAATTTACAGTTTTCAGGTTTTTCCTTTCACTTATGTTATAAGACATTGCTTGTTGCCGAATTTCATGATTATAGGTCAACGTGGAGTACCCGACCGGAAATTAGTTAGTGAATTGGATCCGATGCGGATCAGAATTGCCTAAAGATTGATCAGAAATAAATCAGACTTTCTGATCCGGGTATGACGGAAAATCGACACGCCATAAATGATCAACATAGGATCCATTTGAAAAATCCATGTCGGATCTGTTTCTAAGATCCATGACGGATCCGTTTGTTTGACGAACAATATTGCATACAGAATAAGTCAGGTAAAAGATAAAAAATTATTATGATCCAGTTCAGAACATCGGATACAATCTTGATTTTAAAGATTGTACCGAGACCGTAATAGAATTTGTAGCATTAGATTGTCATAAAAAATTTGTCAGGTGACTGGATTAAGGGATAGGATACTCTACTATGATCAATTTCTGATCAGATGGTTGGATCAACAGATAGAGTACTGTGCGCTGATTAATTTCTGATCGGATGACCAGATCAAGGAATGNACAAATTCCCAACTTTACTGCTGTAAAATGTATCCTTTTGAAAATAGTATAATAATACGAAAATAACCATTCTACTAGAATTATAAAAATAAATGTCGAAAAAATATACAACTAAGAAAATGAATAATACGACTCAACACCTGAGAAGGTGTCCTACCTACCCATCTTGCCAATTTCGTATTGACTTCCATAGAGTTCTCTGTTCTCCTATTCTTTCTAATACCTCTTCATTTCTAACCTACTCTATCGATAGTATCTTCATCATTACTGCTACAAAAATGTATGTACATATGCTAAAACATCCTTTAGCTAATTTAAATGCTAATCTTAGTGATTTTGATTCTGAATTCTGACCCTGACTCTCTGTTTTCAATTGCGTCGACATATAATCAAACACAATCTCCACCCTTACAGAGGAAGAGATGAAGGTGGTAACTAACTAGTCAAATATTGGAATAGAGATGATGATGATATGATTTTTATTCTTTTGTATATGTAAACTTTCCTAAGCGTCTAGTTTCCATTTACAAGATACTTCTTTGATTAATTTTAAACATTTAGGACCTCTAATTTCTACTTTGAACAGAAATCATCATCATCATCACTATTGGGTCGTCATTCCGAGAATTGTCTTGTTCACTTCTGTTCACCATTTAAGGTCGTAATATTAATGTTAAGGTGTTTTACTAAATGGACTTTACAATAACAGTTAGTAACAATTAACATAACTTTACGTTACATAACCGACGCTTTACGTTTATTTAAGTGCTTTAATGTTAAAGTTAATGTTAAACCTTAACATTTGCATTTCGCGTTCGCGTGAACGTTTTAATCGTAGTCATATATATATATACACTTACAAAATAATAATTTTTTTGGAGGTATAATCGTAAAAGCACGTCTGCACTTCCATTTTTTAGAAAAATTAAAAATACATGTTTTCGATTCAATTAGAAACCAGATGAATAAAATAAACATATTATATATAGATCCCTACATTTTACTGTATGCTCAATTAGCTTGAGCTCACTTAATCATCCATTCAGGTAGCCCTTGAAGAAAACCAGAAATACGATATGTCATTAGTAGACGTAGGTATGAAAGGGATAAAATTATATTGAATGCGGTAATATAAAGTGGATTGCTGTCATGATAGCATGTAAGCACTGGTAACATTTGTATGATTATTGAATTGTTTATGGTTTTATGCTGGGCGATGTAATTTTTCAAGAGGATAATAACGTTTGTTCTAGAAACGAATCTAAAATATCAAAATAAATAAAGGTAAAGCAAAAATACTGATATGCCAGGGAAGAAAAAGTAGGGAAAGAGCGAATATAACGGAGACCATTTGCGGTATCTAGGAAGTCAGATAAGTCAGGACAAAAGGAGTAGTAGGGATATGAAGCAGAGGATAACGCAGGGTCGAATCGCATTCAATAAAAAGAAGACACTTCTATGCTCGCGAACAGTTAATTTAAAAATTCGAAAAACGTTAAAAGTGTATGTTTGGAGCGCGGCGGTGTACGGGTGCGAAGCATAGACAGTGAGCGCGGCGGAAAAGAAAAGGTTGGGAGCGTTCGAAATGTGATGTTACATGCGAATGATGAGGATACCGATAGATAAGGTTAGAAATGAAGCGGTATTAGAAAGAATAGGAGAACAGAGGACTCTATGGAAGACAATAAGAAATAGGCGAGACAGATTAGTAGAACACCTTCTCAGGTATGAAGGTCTAGTCAGAGACATATTAGAGGCAGAAACGGAAGTTAGGAGGGGTAGAGGTAGACCTAGATTAGGTTACTGTTCGCGAATAGTTAAGGATATGGGTTGTTCTAGTTTTAGTAAAATACGAGGATTAGTAAAGAGTGGAGGTATTTTTATTTTTGTTTTGTTTAATAGTTGGTGCTCAGGGCCTTCATCTTGGGTAATAGTCCATTGAAATGTTGCATTGATTTAGCATTTTATACAGTTGTAATCAATACGAGCAAAACCAACTCAATTTTTCAAAAATATTTCCAATTCCAATCAATAGTTATACAATTGAATATAAGAGTCATTTTATTGCATTTGTTGGTTGTTATTCAAAGGACGTACAAATCGCTCGCAATTCAAAGAAAAGCAAAGGAAGTGGAAAAGAAGAGAAGCAGGATGAAAATCAACATTTCGTGATTAATCTCAAAAGGGCACAATTACCCTCGAGCGAAGGGGTGAGTACGTACCCCAAACGGTCGGTCGGTAGACCACGCTTCCATCGCCATCATCGTCATCTACGAGAAACGTGATTTTGATTTGTGGTAATGGCGGAAACATCTCGTTGGCAGCACCTTAAATAAATCCCTGATGAGGAAATGATCAGTGATTGCGACACCCTCGAGACTTCAGTCGTCTGGCCATTGTACAGGCAGGCAGCAGTAGTCGGGACTGATCGCAATTTATTTATTTTCGCCATTCGTGCGCTGAAATAACAAAGGAGCAGCCGGGAAAGAGATAGGGGAAACGGAGCAAAGGGAGCGGCTGTTTTTGTGATAAAAGAAAATCTTTGGAAGGGACGCACCACTGCTTTTATCGTGATGGCAGCAGCTACTTGTAAATGTTCGACGCCAACGTCTAAAGGATGACATACTTATTTCAGCAATGGATGTACGTCACCAAAAACGCTTACGCTGTGTAACCTGAACGTTTTCATTGTGCATCTAAAACGTACGGATGGAATAATAGAAAAAAATTGAATTAGGGTTTGAAATATGGTGAAAAGAAAAGGTTAGAAGCGTTCGAATTGTGGTGTTACGAATGATGAGGATACCGGGAATAGAGAAGGTTGGAAATGAAGAGATATTAAAAAGAATAGCAAAACAGAGGATTCTACGGATGTCAATAAGGAAAAAGCGATAGGTTAGTAGGACACCTTCTCAGGCACGAAGGTCTACGCAGAGACATATTAGAGGCAGAAGAGGGAGCTAGGACGGGTAGAGGTATATCTTGATTAGATTACTGTTCGCAAATAGTTAAGGATATGGGTTGTTCTACTTTTAGGGAAATGGGAAGATTAGCTCAGGATAGGATAGAGTAGTGTTGCGGGTCCAACCAGTTTTAGGACTGACGACCATATGATGATGATGATGATGATGAGAAAACGATTTCAATAAATTAAATTAATTATGTCAGTTTTTGTGTTTATTCTTTATTGTAAGAACTATCAGTACGCGTGTCTTGAATTTATTGTGTGCTCGAAGTTGATTGCCGGAAAGTAAGTCGGAGTTGACGATACGATCTTTGGCAAAGTGCACAACAAATGGTGATAGATTAAACAGTTTTCAGGGTCCGACTGGCATTTTTATTGGATCTAACCAAAGCGGAAGTGTTTATATCTTTAGCTGCATCCCTAAATAAATCATGGAGGAGCAGTAGCTCTGTAAATAAAATTGGACGGTCTACAACGGTTACGGTCAAGATCTTGAATTATTGGAAAGCCTTCTTCTCTCGGCCAATAAATAACCAGATTTATTGTTCTCTGGGAAAATCTACTTTGGACTTATTACGTCGGTAATCAGATCATTTGTTCGGGACCGGCTAATGTTCATTTCCTCTGCTAACGAATCCATTCTTTTTCTTGTTTTCTTTTTGAAACCGTTTTCATTACGCTGGTGACAAATCAGGATAAATGGTCGCAATTTTCATTCACCTAACTCCATATAGTTTTCTATTTATACATAATACCTACATAATTGAAGTAGGCCGAAAAAATTACATATACATCAATATTTATAAAATTTTATGTTAAATAGTCTCTTACCGAACGTCAAACAATAATAAAAAGGATATATATTAATCGCTTACCAGTTCATAATGGATTAGTATTAGACTGTTAAAATACTAGGCTGTCATCTTGATTTACTTTTTATCATTATATTGATACTGATTTTAACTGTGATTAGTCTTGTAAGTTACCACGTGATATTTTTATTACGTATTAGCTGCCCCAACAGACTTCGTTCTGTCAAAAGTTATTGACCTGTCCAATAAAAAAAAAAATAAAAATAAATCAGTTAATATCCTAATAGCCTAATCAACTTGAAGACATACCAAAGTTAATCCTACATCGCCTTTGTTTTGTTTTGATTGACGTCAAATGTTTGACATCTGGGGACAGATGCTTTAATTTACTGTGTGGTTTGTATAGGAAAAGAAAATTGATGTTTTTACACTTTTTTGCCAGTTTTTCTCTTCATAAGAACCTTACTCGGACATCAAGGAATATTTTTTAAAAAAAATACCGAAATTGGTCCAGCCGTTCTAGAGTTTTGCGCCTAGAAGCACAGTTACCTATTATTTTTTATTTATATAAATTAATTTAA
>NW_020439044.1:1218051-1263510 GCF_000699045.2 Agrilus planipennis | reverse complement strand
ATTTTTGAAGTGAAACTTCTTTACGCACGGTAGGGTAAGTTCGTTTCATGCGAGTTGCTATGTAACGAAATCATGCAACGCATTTCCTCCGCTGTCTGTCCCTATGTATGCTTACATTTTTAAAACTACGCAACGGATTTTTATGCGGTTTTTTTAATAGATAGAGTGATTCAAGAGGAAGGTTTATATGTATAATACATGCATAATATAGTAGGAAAACACTGATAATTTTAGAGGTTTGTAATGTGATGTCGTAAACAACCATTTTTTTGCGCTTACATTGCAAACGCTGGCTAAACCCTACGAGATAGATCAAAATAATGTGCCACAGTATCGTACATCTTAGAAAGGTCTACAAAAAGTCCGCGATGGTATACGTCTATCTCTTAGAGATAACCCACAATAACCATTTTTTATCCTTTACTTTTTATGAGAAATAATGGCTTATTTAGGAAGTGATTTTAAGTAATACAGCTTTAATCCTTATCCAATTAAGTACCTACTTTTAAATACATTGTGCATTTAATATAGATCAATATGGCTCTTTACAGCATGTAATTTAAATGAAATACAGCCTGGTGACAGACAGATAGACGAACGGTCAGCGGAGTCTTAGTAATAGGGTCCCGTTTTACCCTTTGGCTACGGAACCCTAAAAACGATCAAGTGCGAGGCGGACTCGCGCATTAAGTGGTGTTGAGCAAAATTGGTGTTGGTCTTGCAATCTTAGTGTTGATTTTGCAAAATTGTAAGACCAGCAAGACTGTTTTTACACCAGCAAGATGAAGACCAAAATTGAATGAAGAAGATCAAGACCGAATGAACTATGACTAAGACCAAGATCGAATATGCAAGACCAAGGCCAAATACGCAAGACTAAACGATTAATTATTACTTCCGGCGGATTTATTAGTTTTGAAACAGCTTTAACATATTCTTTTCTTAGAACATTAGAACAACACATTTTTAGTATTTGAAATTTTCAGTTTACTTTACTAGATTTTAACACTGAATATTAAAAAAAAAAGACAAACTTTACCAGTGTCTGAAACAAGCGATCTACAAGAATGTCCTCGGAATAAGTGTTTTTTGTTCCTTTGTCTGGATAAAACATGGTTAAAATATAGAGACAAACTAATTTTTTGTTCAATAACGCTAAAAGGTAATCTATGCGTTGGAGGAAGGATCAATTTATGCATTGGAGGAACTGTAGGTTCTTGAGTTTTCATAATTCTGACAACTATCAACACTGTTTTCTTTAAAAGTCTTGACAAGCTCACATGCATGACAAAGACAAATATTGTGTCGGTAAATAGAAAAATTTGTGCTTAGAAGAATTATAAAAAAAAAAATACGCATCAGATTAAATTAGTAAGACCAAGACTTAACCTAAAGACCAAGACCAAGACCGAGACTATATCAGCAAGACCAATACCCAGTCCAAATAAGCACGACTGGGGCAGTTTATCCTTCACGGGAATCGACTATGGAAAATATTTCCCATTTTTTTCCGAGTATATTTTAAATTTTCCCTCAAACTGAGTTGCCAAAACGTATTATTACAATATTGCAACTGAAAAATTAGTGTTTTTTTGTGGTACGTAAAAATTTACAGTTTTCAGGTTTTTCCTTTCACTTATGTTATAAGACATTGCTTGTTGCCGAATTTCATGATTATAGGTCAACGTGGAGTACCCGACCGGAAATTAGTTAGTGAATTGGATCCGATGCGGATCAGAATTGCCTAAAGATTGATCAGAAATAAATCAGACTTTCTGATCCGGGTATGACGGAAAATCGACACGCCATAAATGATCAACATAGGATCCATTTGAAAAATCCATGTCGGATCTGTTTCTAAGATCCATGACGGATCCGTTTGTTTGACGAACAATATTGCATACAGAATAAGTCAGGTAAAAGATAAAAAATTATTATGATCCAGTTCAGAACATCGGATACAATCTTGATTTTAAAGATTGTACCGAGACCGTAATAGAATTTGTAGCATTAGATTGTCATAAAAAATTTGTCAGGTGACTGGATTAAGGGATAGGATACTCTACTATGATCAATTTCTGATCAGATGGTTGGATCAACAGATAGAGTACTGTGCGCTGATTAATTTCTGATCGGATGACCAAATCAAGGAATGTAGTACTGTACTCTGATCAGAAACTAATCAGATGGGTGGATCAACGGATGGAGTACTGTACTCTGATCAGATGCGAGTTCTCTGCACTAATTTCCAGTCGGGCACCTTATAGGCCTTACTTCTCTTGCAAGTGCCAAAATATGCTACATACGGCCACATTTTTTGATTCCGTTGACTTAGAAGTTTGATTTTTTCACAACTCCAAGATATTTCAGACATGAGTGTTTAATATTAATTTCAACTTGATACCTCTACGCGTTCCTGAGAATAAGGATCTTGACAGACAGACAGACGAACAACGAAGTGATTCTGTAACGGTTCCATTATCCTTTCGAAGTACGAAACCTTAAAAACAATAATAAGGACGTTATTGAATCACTTTCTTCAGATTCTCATGTGAGCCATAAAATCTTACCTACATACATGGAGAACATATACAGGTACGGAAAAATTGTCACAGATATGAAATTACAGATTTTTTGTCGGATCCTTTTCTTTTTATCAGTTCGATGCATGCTACTTGTTTAAATATATTGTAGAAGTACTAGAAAATTCCACTCTGCCATTTGATAATGCATTTTTTTAAAGTAAAATAGTGCTATTGTCGAATATTTTTGTCAGATAATAACATTAGGAAAATAGAAGTAAAATAATAACAATAAATAATTTCTGTTTTAAAATAAAATGTCTGAGCATTTAAGGAAGGAAGTTTAGCTGGTGCATTAATATGTATGTAAATGTGCTTTGCAAGTTTGAAAGCGTAATCCCAAAATTATCGTTAACGTAACGACAAAAGCGTGATAATTTCAAAAATTCTTTCCTTATTTTAAAGTTTTAAGAAATGTGCACACTTTCGGGCCCCTCAGGCAATACTTCTTAGCAAAACTTGGATGATAAAGCTACTTAGACTAACTTTAAATCCGTCTACATTTTACTTTTTTAATACAACAGGCACTCCATTAACAGTAACGCTAACTAAACGCCTCGGTTATAACCGACACAAAAAAAATACACTTCATGGTTTTAAGAACAACATCCAATTTGCAACATTTTTGAGCATCTTACTAATCTATCTACGGAACGAAAATATAAGGTACATATTATTCTTGTTGGATTAATATAATAATTATACATAGCTAGGCACCTCTTGTAGCTTAGTGGTAGAGTAAAGATGCGTAAAGCCGGGGACCCAGGTTCGATTCCCGGCGAGGGCGTGACAGCAGCAACAATTTTTCCTTATTAATTTAAAGCATTAGAGCCTCTTCAATACGTATAAATAACTATTGTAAACTAATAATAAACACGTAACATAACCTGTTCTATTATTATTTTAACATTGCACGTGGGTTATCAATCATAAAATATAAAATCATTGTGCTCTGTATGAAGCATGGACATTAGAGCAGGGAAATCCCACGCAGCCCTTAAGTGACGGCGAGACGTGAGATAAAAAATAATAAGATACCCTCTTCCCTCTTTTGTCTTTATTTAATGGCGATTCTGACTCGCTGGCATAGCCGACCATCAAGTGTGCATGTGTCAAAACTCTTGAGTTTCCTTTATTTTTTGTTTCTTGCATTTAAGAGAAACATTTTAGTTGATCTGATCAGTACTAATTGAAGTTAGCAACAGTAAATACTGAACTCGCCTCTTGAAATATAGAAACGTGACTATTTAAATTGGGAATTTGAAGATAATCGTAATAGGAATATTCTAAATAATAGGAAATATGTTTTAAGTGCGGTTACAATCCTTAAGTGAGTTTTAAATGTAAATGTTAAACGACAGCTACCAAAGTAGTGTTTGTAAGTTCACGTTTGTTTATCAAAAATTGTGGATTACATCGTTTGTATTGCACCCATGAGGTAGAGTAAACGTAAGTCATGATTAAATAAGTGATATACTCTCCACCCTATTTGCCTGTTCTAAGCCAATATGAAAGAGGATAGATGCCGTATAATGATGGTCATAGCGATGGTCCACACGCAATCCTATAAAAAAGCGATAATAATGCACATCGTTGTTAGTATTATAAAATATATTAATTGAATAACTATTATAAATACTAAATATATACCACCTTCTAAATATGGCTCATTGGTTCATATTTGATTGCAAATGTGCAACAGACACAATTAGCCCTACCCGTCAAATTGCTAACGAGACTTGTAGCCGCTCGTTCATAGCCGTAAAACGTCAAGAGAGGTTTCATTTTCAAGAAAAAGCTTACATAAAACCATCCTAAAATCATGTTGTCATTGTGGAGCTTATTTTCGGGGAGATATGGAATCAGTAAATTGCTATACACTACATAAGGTCATCAGACCTACGACTGATTCGAAACGCACCTCCACTGTTTCCTATCCTGAACTAACCTTCGCATTTCCCTAAAACTAGAACATCCCACATCCTTAACTATTTGCGAACAATAATCTAATCTATTTATATCTCTACCTTCCTAACTAACGTTTCTGCTTCTAACATCTGTCTGACTAGACCATCATGCCTGAGAAGGTGTCCTACTAACCTATCTCACCTATTTTTCTTATTATCTTCCATAGAGTCCTATGTTCTTCTATTCTTTCTAATACCTCTTCATTTCTAGCCTTCTCTATCCACGGTATCCTCATCATTCGCCTGTAACACCACATTTCGAACGCTTCTAACCATTTCTTTTCCGCCGCGCTTACTGTCCATGCACCCATACGGCGCCGTGCTCCAAACATACCACGTCTTCTAGTTTTTCGTCTCCTACCTTTATATTCGCTCTTTCCCTACTTTTTCTTCCACTGTATACCAGTATTTTTGTTTTACTTTTATTTATTTTCATGCAGTACTGTTTTGTCTATACCGCTTCCATTTTATTTAAAACTATCTCTAACTCCTCCTTGCTAGATGTTAATACTGCCATATTATCTGCAAATCTAAGCGTACCGATCTTTTTGCCCCTGTATATCTATTCCTACAGCTATACTGTCTTTAATGATGTTTATCGCATCTTCGATGTATAGATTAAAAAGTAGCGGTGTCAGTGTGCATCCCTGTCTGACTCCCTTTCTAATATTTACTTCTCTACGTTGCAGTCCCAGCTCTATAACTGCCTGTTGCTCTTTATACAAACTAAGTATCACTCTTCTATCTTTACAACTCATCCCTACGTTTTTAAGTATATTTAACATCTTGTCCCATTTAACATTGTCAAAAGCTTTTTCTAAATCTACAACATATTTACGCACTCTTTCCTTTTTCTATCGTTTCCTCTATTGTTCCCCGTAAAGCTAGAATGATACAATGCCTATGCCTGGATATTATATGCAAATTGTTGTACCGTCATCTGATGCTCATATTATTGACTTAAATTGTTTTGGAATCTAAAAGTGAATGGAAAGTTTATTCGTATGGTAGTTTTGTTCAAGCAACGAGTTCTATTCTAACGTCATTTTCGGTGGAATATGTTATTGAATCAGTAGAACAAACCGTTGTAGCCGCTTCTCTGATTGTCTTCTATGGGAAATTCGATTTTGGTCGTAAATTTTCCGATATTGTTTGCTGTTCAAATAAAAAAGCGAAATTTTCTACAGTATATACATGCATAAATGCAAGAGACGGCGCGACGTTCCTTCATCCACCAGAACCCAAGATGTAAATTTGTTTATAACTTCTCTAGACAAACGTTACATTGCAAATTTTGTCTTCAAAATCACTGTATTTATCTATTGGTTGTGAAAGTTGACATCTGTCAAAACTATTTCAAATTACGAGAGTGTCGATACAAAATATACCATGCGCGATTTCCACACATACTTTCAGCTCTAACGAATTTACGTTAAAGTAGATTGAAATTCTAAGGTTGAATTGAATAAAATACTTTAAAGCGAAACAATACAAATACAATAACTCGGAATTTCATTGTTGTCTTTTTCTACTGCAAACTTATGGTCCTCAGCAATCACTTTAAAGAGTAATAAACAAATGATGATACAACATCTGCCTAGTACAGAGCTTGAGTTAGCAGCTAAGAGCTGTCGGCCATCGATACCACTGGACCGTCGTCATTTGTTGAAATTTGTGACAAGCAGACATCTTGGATGTTCACAGACCACAAGATTAGTCTTTATCCTGCATTTGTCAGCTAATATGCAGCGGAATTGTAAAATACTTATTAAATTAAAGGATTTGGACGGAATCCAGGGTGTCGAAATTCGTTTTAGGTTTTTAAACGTTTTATGAGGAATTTTGACTTAGTGTTTTATCTAAAGAAATTTTTCATTAAACATTAGAAATCAGCTTCCCTTGTCATACTTGATTACATTCTTGGATACCTTCCAAGTTAGTATTACATTATATATTTTTTTGCACACAATATTCGTTGAAATCAAAACAATTATATTTTGTTGATTGCTGCATTAGATTCGACGCCTGTAAGATATTCGCACGAAATCAGCATTAACCATTCGTTTTATGATTAAATATGCATTAAATAAATGTCTTGATAATTGTTTAATGGTCCTGATAGGCATAATATAACAATTTGCTGAGATAACGAATAGGGACGGTGTCGTCACAGTTACTAACTTATAATTCACTGTTTGGTTACCTATGCCGTATTCATTCTTTACTTGTTGTACCTTGAGGTTAAATACACATCATATTTATATAAAACCTAAGCATTGTCCTTCTATTTGTATTAGCAGAATTTTGAAATTATTGAAGAAATATTTAGAATAAAAAAAAAAAAACGTGCAACTCAGTGCACGTGAAAGAAGTGAAACTTCTTTAGCGATCTCTGTACCTTTATAACGAATAAGTAATGATTGGTGAAAGAAAGAGAGAGTACGATAATTATCAGGATTTATGTTTTCCAACATATTTTATCTTTTACTTTACGTATTAAAGTATTTATGTAATTCAATAACAAAAAAATGGTCAAATTGTTTTCGCTTCCGTTTATTTTTCCAAGTGCTTAAGAAACCTTAAACTATCAATAACTACAAGGAATTAGAATTAATACATAATAATACTCACTCTTAAATAAATATTAATTATTGTTAAGTAAACATTTAGTGTAATACACTTACTGTAATATAACTGCACAGATATAACAAAAAAATTAATTTAGCACTATAGTATAGTAAATATACATTATACTATAATGTATGAGATGCCGGTCACAGGTGACTGTAATACCGATATGCGCATGCGCGCCTTTCTATTCTCATACCCTATCGCTTTGCGAGACGAATCGTTGCAAAACGTGTCGTTTCATGACCTTGAGATTTTACTCTCATCGAGCCCAAAGAAGTTTTTGTTCAGGAAAAGTTGATACTATAGCCTTATGATAACTAAAATACGAAATATATATATTCCAGATTCTATATTTTGAACTTAATGTATAAAAATAGCATCAATTGTAGTCCGTGATTTTGTTGTCGCGACATTCGGATTGTTGTTCATATACAAATTAAATTTTTCACGAAGAAAGTTTACTAATGGTATTGAATCATCAGTAGCAAAATTTACATTAAAATCACCACTCAAACTTAATTGTACTTTATCTTTGCCTCTACCAAGAGTATCACCTGACTATATGCTAATAATGATTGTTGTTATATAAACATTACTGTACTACACTTACTGTAATATAACTGCACAGATATAACTAAAAAATTATTTTAACACTATAGTATAGTAAATATACATTATACTATAATGTATGAGATGCCGGTCACAGGTGACTGTAATACCGATATGCGCATGCGCGCCTTTCTATTCTCATACCCTATCGCTTTGCGAGACGAATCGTTGCAAAACGTGTCGTTTCATGACCTTGAGATTTTACTCTCATCGAGCCCAAAGAAGTTTCACTTCAAAAAATTCTGTAGACTATTCCCAACTCAGTTTGACGTAATAACGGGAGCACATACGTATCTCTTGCGGTTAAATTAAGTATCTTTTGGGGTTAAATTAATCAGTTTTAATCGTCTTTATCTACAAAACGTAAATAAACTATAAATAGAAATGCAATATAAATGAGATGAGACAGACTGCTGGAATACGTAAGCATGTATAAAATAATATGGCGTAATATAAGGTTATCCTTTACTTTTTATGTCACTTTAAGAAAATTGCAAATATCGTTTTCTTTAATATACGATTTACCCTCGGAAAAAGTTCTTTATCGATATATCGTCTTCGTCGAATAACTTCTTTACTGGGAACGATGGGAAACAGGGGCCTCGCTTTATCCGAGCTTGAATTTACGAGCTTCTCTCGACGTTTACATAATTCTGTTTTTGTTGCGCGATTCCCTCCCTGTCAAGGATTTATGAATATATTTAAATAAATACCCTTCGAACGCTCAACTTCCGTCTAACAGCTTTTATGTATCGCTTCTGTTTTCCGTAATGCCTTATCCCAAAACCCGAAACATTTTTTTCTCTTGCAGGCGAAAATTGTAAAGCGTTGTCATTATCGCCCGCCTGAGACTACATTCGGGAGAGATATTCCGTCGACTAATCTTAGCAGCATATACATCTATATTAATTAAATATTAATTTTAACTGATTCACTCGTTATTATATTATATATTACCATTTTATGTGTTGTCGATAATGGGTTCAAAATCGGAAGAAAGTACCTGCCGCTGTTTAGTAAATTTCCTGAGCAAATTCGTTAAAATGTGACGAATTAGTTGGATTGTCTACTTGTTTTACAGATATTCTAAGGAGTTTGTAGGCTAACGACCAAGCATTCATTAGTGTGAAGTGAAGAGGGTATTTGCTTTATACCTATAGGGTTGCATGGTCAAAGAACCCAACAGAAATCTATTATTGTGGTAACACTGGCAGGCATCCGTCTGTCAGATGCTTTTACGTTCCAAACGAAATGAGACGGATATTCACTTGAAGTTCACACAAAATCAGTAAATTCTTAGCTTAGAGACGAAAATTGTTTTTTAACTTATTGAAAACTTTATTTGAATGATAAAACAGTAAAGGATTTACAATTTTTTGTTTCTAACCATTTTTAGGACTCTTACAAGTAATCCTATAATTAGTTAAAAAGTTTGGCGCAGATTGTAAAATTCTTTTCAACCGCAATTTTCTTTAACTCTAGCAAAAATAATTGGTTACATTTAGAATATTCAAGTTAGGGAAGTTTGATTAAGTATATCTTGTTAAATTCTCATTATTTCGATAAGAGTTTTAGATAAAACTTGTACAGTGACCTTGGGCACATTCAAGGTCACCGTACAACTTGATCGTGACCCTCAAGATAATTTAAAGGTCAAATCATTTTTAAAGAAAATGCGTATATTTGACCTCTACAATTCAAAGATGTCACTAATGTAATTTTCCACTCATCATTTTTCAATACTTAGCCGATTTCTGTATTTTACATTTTTATTACAAATATTATTTTTATATCAGATAACTTTTTTCTTCAATTGTGTTCCACCAAATATTTAATTTTGTACTTTTTTATATGTTGTAGCTAACTATAAGGCGATTCCATATGATTTATTTGAGTGATGTCATTCCAGAGGTTGTTGTAGAAAAAACCCCCAATGAAGTAGCTTGACCTTTTTTACCCCAAAAACTAATTCTATAATTTGAAATAAGTATATGATATAGTACTAACCAATGTCTTTCATTTTATGTTGGTTTCATTCCAATGTCTCATACTTTCTCAGAAAAAAAAATTGAAATTTAGGGTTAACACGCCTATACTTCTTTTATAAGTTAAATTAGAGTTTTACAATTTATTGTATGAATACTTCGAACCATAAGTAATCTATAAAGAAATTAGTGAACGTAAATAAACGTCAATGCAATATTCATAAGCTTAAGGATTTAGTTTGATAATCGGAAATACCCTTGAGCCTGATTTGCTCTTAATTTGTCAAATTTCGAATTACTTTTTTTGTACAATAATTTTTATCTAATTCACCCTTGCTTGCCACCCCTTTTGTTTGAACTCACGTCTTCCTCTTTAGGAATTCACTCCCGAATAAACCAGCATCTACATTTCTGTAAATTTTTGAGCTCTATCTCGATGAAGTAATTGAAAAAACAATGTTACTCTCTGCATCTACCCCTTGCTCTCAGTGGGTTGTCCGTCTGCTTAGAAACGTAACTCCCTCCCCGATTATCGGAACATGTTGAAACGTAAACTTTGTCTAATTCAGATGACGTTGAAATCTTACTCCGAGTTCTCCGACAAAGGAGTTGTAAGACGAATTGGTTATATCATCCACTTCAATTATTCTGTAGATTTTTTATCAATTTAAATCTTGATTATCCCACAAAAGCAAGGCACGCCATAAACATAAGTATAATTAAATCTGATTGCAACTTCTCATGCCATTGTAATTCGGGGTTCTTTGTAACAAATCGAACATGAAGTAGCTAAAATATGAAGTGTTTTTTAATCCATCATTGTAATGACAAATGTTTACAACATATAGCATTTTTTTATCTGTCAACATCTTCATCAATTATTAATTGCCATTACTACTGTTACACTTCAAATAAGTGAAAAACGTCACATATCATGTTTTTTATTTCGTACGTCCAACAAAAGTTGTTCTATTTTTAATGTTGATCTGTTTTTTTATCTGTTGGAATGTGAACACAAACGTTGATGTAATTAAAAGATAGCTTAATTGGTGTTCTATGGGAAGCTATGGTATTTTGATGAGAAGCAAATGCTATTCAGCTTTGACAGTTTCCACAGAGTATGACCCAGAGCATTAAATTGTTTGTTATATTTGGTTATGTGCTAATCACCACGTGGATCGATATTCTTATCTACAATTAGTAGAAAATGGCTTTGTTGAACATATTTGGATCTCACAATAACAATAGCCTACATCCAAAATGTAACTGAATTCAAAATAAACCATTCCTACAGGCTTCATTAATCAAGTTCATTACCGGCACTGAAAAAGGAAAGTATTAATCTTATCTTAATGTCTCTTAATGTCTTAAAGTATTACCTTTTGGCTTAGAAACATTTGTTTTTTCTACGTCCTGGATGATTTAGGTGCAATATGCGTGGTGTGTAAACAATCCTGACAATTTTTGTTACAGTTATTGTGAAGTGACTTTCGCAAATCAGAAATGTAGTATTAACCCTACAATTAAGGCGAATTACTGCCTCAGCATGTGCCTAAATGATCCTCAAGTAAACCACAGAAAAATGAACCACTTGATTCAGAGATCGAATCGGTGCAGTGTCCTTCCTAATGCTATGCTATTACCTAAACCTTTAGACTACACCGCTTCGCTGCTAAATTAAAAAAAATTTGGGTTGTTTCACTCCCATCAGTTGCTGATACTGGCGGGTGAGCAGCCCTTCGGAAGTACTTCCTTTTAGGAATCGTGGAAATGGATAAATGATGGTTGGGTTTAGAAAGACAAGATATAATACTATTGCTATGGTCTTGCCCCCACCCTTCGTTTTAACTTTCTTTAAAGTCCGATGCTGGCAACATGCTCAAAATCTGCTTGTCTTCATCTCTTTCTGTTACACATTAATTGGCGTAATCTTATTCCTTCTTCCATAGTAGTGTCCGTTGCAATTCCTACTTGACATCTATCCATTTTTACGATTTCCATACAACGTCTGTCGTGAGTAAAAGTAGGCTTCTTATCAGCAACCGCTCTAGTCTAGTTGAAAGAAGAAAATAAACGCGAAAGTTTTATTGCGGATTATGTCAATTTTGAACGTCCCAACTACAACAATTCTTCATACCAAGAAACCATATTATATGGAAATTACATTGCATACAGGGTAAACGGATTCGACATTAGCTTACTGCTTACTAATGGTTTAAATTCCAAAACTCACGGTTCTTTGTCGCACTGCTTAGAAAGCTACCGCTCAAAGAATTTTGAAGAAATGTACGTGATGAGCTTACAGTTGTCTATAACAAGGTTTATATAAAAATACCTCACAATTGACACTATTTTTCAAACGGTATGACATTATGTCATCTTTGGCTTCGCCCAAACTCTCAATACGTTTGTATTAATGAAGCTGTGATTTGCAACAAAGGTTGAGTCGGACACAGCATTTAAGATAAAGATTCGATTCATACAATCAAAAAAACTGGATGCATTTCGCATTGTTTAAGAGTTGCGTTCGATTTTTGTTTCAAAGACTTTTAAAGAAAAGTTTAGCGGTAATTATAACATAATTTATCCTGTAACAAAGTTTGTTGAGTTTGAAAATTGGTAATTGGAACTGAAGAACTGCCGTTACAAGTGTAACCGGCGTGGCATTAGAATGCCAGACCAGTTAATTTATTGAAATTAGGAAATCTGGGCAAGTGGCGCGCCGTTGTTCCGATTAAAAGGGTGAAGCAATTTCGGATAAACTAATTAAACTTTTAGCAGCTACCGTTGCCATTACAATGTACCATGTACGTATCAAGGGTGTAATTTCTAAAATTAGACTGACCGGACGCGACAAACTGTGCTAGTGCGAATATAATGTTGTACTAAAGATTTGCAAATGGTCTTTATGTAGGTACTATAGGTACATACACACGTCTGCCATCACTTTTGCGAGAAAAACTTTTTGGCGACCTGGGAGTCTATTCTCAACTTTTTTTCGTTATAATAACGATGTCATTAAGTTGCTAGCACTCGCTATTATGAGTCAGTGGAGGTGGTACCCAGCTTGAAGATTCCATCCACCGACTCACAATAGCGAGTGCTAGCAACTTAACGACATCGTTATTATAACGGAAAAGAGTTGAAAATAGTCTTCTCTGCTGAGATGAAAAACTATTCCTACCACTGTCGTTATGAATTTAAATACTTTTACTCTAACGAATACAAATCACGTATTATTTATTATAGTTATTACAGTGCAACATAGAGGCATGATGAAACATAATAATTGCTTTTAATAACTGTGGTATTTTGCAGACTTATTCAATGACTACAACCCTACTGATTCTGTAGTACACTAGATTCGACAAACGTGTCGTAAACATTAATTTAAAAAATGTATCGTAACCTAACGTAGCTTAACCTAACATAATATAACCTAACCTAGTAAAACAGATATGACAACTGTGCATTCATAACAGTAAAACACGGCTGACGATTACTACAACAAGTAAAATCAAGAGGCTTATATTGGAACCAAAGCATCAGCCAAGAAGGTTCCACTAAAATCTTGAATGTGTTGAATAGAACCAATTTGCAGTAATAATCTTTCCTTCAAAACATGCCGCTTGGCACGTATCATGCGTATGTGAGCATGCCTCATGTGGAGAGAACGAAATTGACATTTTTGATGGAAACAACAAGAATTCTCTAATGTGTAATCCTATCGGTTTATTTGGTGTCGATTTCACTTTTGATTTTTTTGCAGTCATAAATGCTGGAAGATTTTCTACGTTGTCGCCAATTTCGACCATTATTCTGTTTATCGCGATGCGACGATTAGATTGTCACGTAGTATGCTATGATTCCATGTAATTGGAGATTACCGGTGTCAACCGCAATAATAGTATTCCAAGTGCACCTCGAATTACACTCTTGCTCGATGATGTTTGACTGCCTGATCCTACCTGTCACGTTAGACCGAAACGTAAGGGAATTAGTCCATAACATAAACAGAACACGAAACTTGCCAATTGTGCACGTTCACTAAATTGTCACACTTACTGACACATTTAAACACACGCTGTAGAAACCGTACAAGAGTATTATTATTTTACTGAACAACTAAAGCATCTCTTCCTTTATGAAGTATAACTTCAAAGATTGTAAACAGGATTCCGCTTGATGCGTAATAATTTACTAAATCTCATAATTTAGCAAAAGTTACACGTTGTTTCTCAATTGAAACGACAATCTATTTTGGAAACTAAATTAAGGAAAAATTAACATGAAAGCTTTAGCGATCATAATCGTTGCATCAAAAGGTACTGTGTGCCTCTAGTATATACGTACAGTCTATTTCAATTTGTTAGAATTGTGACCTTGAAGAAATCTGCGCGCAGATAGAAAGAATACACACTAGGCGTGAGCAAGACAGAAATAGTTGGAACAAGCTTGAACGAGCAGAGTTCTCGATGGGTAATGTTAGGAGATCGGCTAGAACTGTACAGTACTGGACGAAAATGTTTAGCAATTTCTTAAAACAAAAATGTATATAAATTAACAATAGAAAACAAAGCAAAAGTTTTATAGGTGTGTAGAAGGTTAACTTAATTCACTTGTTATTATTTTTGGTTAAATATGCTTNCGTAATTGCGCCACATCGTTATAATGTACCTCCGTTTCCTGGCGATCCGGAATTACTTCCATTATTTCCATTATTGACGTTATTTTCATCGCTTCCGTGGTGTCCATGCCCACCATGACCACCATGATGATCGTCAGATCCTGGACACGAGTGTACATTTTCGGGATAATCGCACACGTTCAACTTGGGGTTGAATAGCAATCCATTTGGACAAGATTGTTCAACTGGGACTCCGTTGGAGCACTCGTAGAACTTGGAGCAGTCGGATTTGTGTGGTAGGTAGACTGAGTGATCCAACGGATCTACAGCTGGACATACTAGACCGGAAATAGGCACTAACTTTGTACTTAACTTAAGTAAGATACTCTGTTCTAAATGTGGTATCACGGGCGAATGATTAAGATACCGTGTATAGAGAAGGTTAGAAATGAGGAAGAGAGCAGAGGATGCTATGGAAGTCAATGAAAAATAAGTGGGATAGATTTGTAGGAGATAAATGGCTAGTTGGAGACAAATTAGAAGTAGAAATATTTAGGAGTTAAGAGGAGTACACCTACAAGGAAATTATTGTAATTTCGCTACGAGTGTTTCGCATTTGATTAGTTCTTTAAATTAGATACTTTTACTATTCATTTACGAAGTTTAGTAACTTGCAAAGGTAAGTGCTTTTATGGGTACATTTAGTTGTGGCAAACGAAGAGGATAATATTATCGATCGCGTTGACCGTGACCCTTCAACATAAAAGGAGCCTCACCTGCTTTTTGTACTGTCACTATAAATACAACAGGAGGCCGGTAGTAGCACGTCGTCATCCCCGACGTCCCCGTTTTACTTACCTATATTTCCATATTCCTCCTTTTGTTCGTTCATTGCCACGTTAATAAAACGATGTACTAAAACCAACTTGTAAAAGTGCCACTTCCTTTGATCTTTACCGAAGACTTATTTAGTTATATCTTTATAAATTATATCGTATGTTAAACTACCAAAAAATCAGTCGGTAAATGTCTAGATGATGGCCCCCACCTCCGAATGGATGGGATCGAAAGAGGAGGTCTCCCCCACCACTGTACCATAAAAACTTCGTGGCGGTCTCACCCCCATAAGAAGTTATGGATGTTAGATGGGGGTTGGGGTGGGGGGGTCGAAAGAGGGTGGTCACCTGAATAAAACCCCATAAAAAATTTCCGGCGGTCTCACCCCCATAAAAGGTTATAAGGGTTGAAAGTTGATTATTTTGACAATTTTCATACACAAACCCCATAACCTAACCTAATCTACCCTATTGATAAAACTATTTAAATAATGTTTTATATAACTTTCTCAATATTTTATTTTTCATTAGTTTTACCTTTGAATATTGTTTAAGAATGACTATTGGCATATTTATTAACTTTGAACCCCCATAACTTTTTATGGGGATGAGACCGCCACGAACTTTTTATGGTA
The DNA here is from genome assembly GCF_000699045.2 of Agrilus planipennis. Classification (NCBI taxonomy): domain Eukaryota; kingdom Metazoa; phylum Arthropoda; class Insecta; order Coleoptera; family Buprestidae; genus Agrilus; species Agrilus planipennis. The sequence continues at coordinate 1,247,638 of NW_020439044.1, read as the reverse complement.
CAGTGGTGGGGGAGACCTCTTTCGATCCCCCCTCCCCCCATCTAGACCTTTACCAGTCAGTCAAATATCATAGCTTTCTACGTGATCTATGAGTTATAATAATACCAATGAAGGATTCATCTTCACAAATGTAGAAACTTTGTACAAAATGCATATAAAATCATTGTGTCTGCTCAAAGCGCTTTCTAATGTTTTAAGGATCCCTTGTAATGACCTTTATGTAGGTCTGCAATAAATGCCCAAGTGAATAGCTAGTTCACGTAACAACGACGAAGTGTTTGCAGTTTTGCAGGTTTGGGCTGGATCCACACTATAAAGTCGATCACGGTTCGTTCGCGGCCCGATCTTGGTCTGGTAAAATCTAATCATGTTCACATTGAACAATCTGACTCAGTTTACGGTTCAGTCTTAATCGAAGTCGGATATATTTGGCTCATAATTGATAATAAAATAAACCTTAAAGTATTTATTGTCTTGTAATATTCGCGGCCGAGAAATGTCATTGAACTTTTCGATTGAAGAATTAGCTGTTGTATCTTTTATTCTTGATGAAGGAGATAATTTATTTATTAACGCAAAAAGAAAACATGAAACAAGAAGAAGAATGCGGGTGAATCTAAGTTTACTGCAACGAAAAAAGGAAGGAGAAACAATTACATTTGATGTAATTGTCGCTTCAACGGGTAATAGCGGACTGAACCGGAAACAAAAGAGCATTCATACTGTCGATACATGTGACAAATTCGACCTCGCTCAAACAAAATTTCTTCAAGACTGATCGCAACTGGAATGGAATTCGACCGTAACTTGACTGTTGCGGATAGTATTAATGCACACATTGCTTTTCATTTGATAATATTTTACCAGACCGAGATCTGACCGCGAATGAACCGTAATCGACCTTATAGTGTGGATCCGGGCTTAGCGCTCCTTCATCGTTGTGGAACAAGGACAGGATCGCGGCAGTTCGGTCAGTATTATACACCTGCATACGTTTTGTATGTGCACCTACATGCACATGGGTCCTTGAGGTGTTGGTACAGCATTATAAGTACCGTTTATGATAGATATTGACGGAACTACTGAACCTAACCATCAGTTTAATATTTCTCGGTTTTCTCTAACAATTAATTTATTTTCGAAAGCACGAACTGTCACTGTGACATTCATTTGTTGTAGATCTGTGTAATTAATTTCTCGCTTTTGGTCTCTATTGAACTTTAACTGCCTCATTAAATAACAGTCAAATCTTAAGAGCAAACGCTACAGTGTGACTAGTGAAGTTATGATTTCTATAAAAATTCCGTTGCATGAGATTTTTCTTTATCCCACCTGTTTTTCGCATAATCTGCGTATTTTTGAGTATTTACTGTCATGAAGTGAAGGCACTACAGCTTTATTTATGAAATACACCTCAATCCCTTAACGGTTGTTGACCGTTTGTGTCCATTAATTCATTAAATTTTTTGCGAAACAGCTGTCTACTTTGACACCTCCCGCATGGCCGTTCTTATTTCTTTAAGTACGGTTTCATTACCTGTAAGTCCAGTAAATAAATCACCTATTCGGTGCCTGTATTTAAATTATATTATGCATAGTATATGTGGCTTTGTTGATTTGCATTTGATTGGTATTCCAATTTTATTAGAAATACCAAGCTATAACACCATTTTCAGAATGGCGCGTTCACGAACTAAAGCATAGTTTCTGCATTCTATTAAAAATTAAATTTGTCAACTCAATAGGTCTACGCATTCCGCTTCATGCCAATAACCCATCACTTAAGTTACTAGCCAATACATTAAATCCCACTATATTCAGAATATTTTATAAACCTTACACATTCAAAATGAACACCAATTAATTAAGCATGATATAATAATGGTTAGCATAGTTTTATAAAAGCACAATATATTTCATGTCTGAAACTTTAACAAAGGCTTGAATTCGCCCGATAATCACAAACACTAAGGTCGGTATTAAAAACTAAGCCATCTGGACAAGATAATTCAATTGGGACTCCGTTGGAGCACTCGTAGAACTTGGAGCAGTCGGATTTGTGGGGTAGGTAGACTGAATGGTCCAACGGGTCTACAGCTGGACATACTAGAAAGCAAAGAACGAATACAATTGTCGTAATTGCGCAACACCGTTATAATGTACCTCCGATTACTGGCGATCCGGAATTACTTCCATTATTTCCATTATTGACGTTATTTTCATCGCTTCCGTGGTGTCCATGCCCACCATGACCACCATGATGATCGTCAGATCCTGGACACGAGTGTACATTTTCGGGATAATCGCACACGTTCAACTTGGGGTTGAATAGCAATCCATTTGGACATGATTGTTCAACTGGGACTCCATTGGAGCACTCGTAGAACTTGGAGCAGTCGGATTTGTGTGGTAGGTAGACTGAATGGCCCAACGGGTCTACAGCTGGACATACTAAAAAGCAAAGAACGAATACAATTGTCGTAATTGCACCACATCGTTATTATTTACCTCCACTTCCTGGCGATCCAGAATTACTTGCATCATTTCCGTTATTTCCGTTAGTTGCGTGATTTGCATCACTTCCGTTATTATCATCTAAGCTATGACATTGTACATTTTTTGGATAATCACACACTTGCAACTTTTTGTTGAATAGCAAACCGCTTGGGCATCGTTGTTCAACGGCAACTCCATTGGAACATTGATAAAATCTTGAACAATCACTTTTGTGGGGTAGGTAGATCGAAGTATCAATCGGATCAACTTCAGGGCATTTTTGTTTTTGACACACTACGTTATCGGGCCAGTCACATACGTTTAGGTCTGAATTGAATAGGGTTCCTTCGGGGCATTGTAAGAGATTTGGAATACCGTTGGAGCATTCATAAAATTTGGAGCAATCGTTTTCATGTGGCAAATAAATAGACTGATCCAGAGGGTCTACAGCTGGGCATTCTAAAAGAGTTTTAATACACAAATGTTAGTAATCCACATTAAAGTAACATATTACACTTTAGGAACATCATACAACATATGGAAGGAATTACTTACTAATGTTTGCAGCTGCACTTTCCTCTAGATACAAGAGGCTGCACAGAAGAGATAGGCCTGAAAATTTAACAATAGTTATGACAAAGTTTTCTGGAGTATGTTTATATGGAAAAGATCACGATTTTGCCTTCCTAAATAGTTATAAAAACATTAAGTTCAAAATAAGTTATGCTTTTAAAAGCATTTTCGAATCATGATGTCTCCTCAAATTCATGAAAATTTTGATTTCATATTAATGAATAAACAGTTATATTTTTAGGCAAAATTATTTATACTTCGTTTAATACCCACTTAGAACTGTTTTCATCGTACAAGTTATCGAAATGGAATAACTGAGTTTATTTGGATAAACTTCATTATGTATAGATATATTTTTTTTTATTCATATACGTTAGATGTATTCTCTAAAGATAAGACAATGCTGTTGGAGCAGGTATATAGTTTCAGACATTTTGGAATAAATACGTCATCTTCACGGAGTATTCAAGCACTTCCTGACGATGAATGTGTGATAAGTCTGATATAGCTAATCGAATGATGCTGCTTTTAATATTAACTATTTTTTAATAAGACATTGTTGTTTATTAGTTTAGTTTCACAAAAAACGTGCACACTGCGCATGAATATTTATTCTGTTAAGGTTATTCATTCATTCATATTTCCATCAATTTCAGAAGGAGTAAGACAAAGCAACCCATAGTTTGCTTTCCCTGTCATATTTCACTTTGTTTAAGTAATCATTCAAGGTATTTATTTATTATTTTCAGATATTAGTTAGTATATTATTTAATTAATGTTTTAGTATCCCCTATACGAGATGATAAATAAAACTGCATTTATGAAAGTAATTATTATAAATGTATCATTAGTAAAACCGTAAACACGTGTCAAGGCAGGATGAACTCCACACCTAACAAAGTATTGCTCAATATCTGTACATTCAAACTTGGGATAGTTTAGAGGAAAGGATTAGTGTTTTTATAAACAAATTGATAGTTAATACTGTTTTTACTGGTTTCTTTTTATTGTCAGAATAGTGTTGTAACGATTTAATGCAGCTTATTTCAGAAATTGCCTGATAAATTTTTAACGGTAAATCATTTATCTTTACGTACAAAAATAAGTGCACGTGTTTGCAATGTACAATAAATATATACTATAGATTTATCATAAGATGAAAGATAGTGTCAGCTAAGTTATTTTATCGGGTTTCCATAAACAACATTAATTTTTATGGATGTGTTTTTTTCACAAAAAATACCCTTTGATTTTAAAATTCATACAGTGTAGAAGTTTCTGTAAATTTTCAGTTTTCAATTTTTAAATATAGGAGTACTCTGTTTGTTTATTCTCCAAAAAAATGCAAATACATTTCGGGGTAGATACATATATGTTGATAGCAGGGAGCGCAATTATCCGGAGGAAAGCAAAAGTGTCAATCCCATTCAGTGAGAACTTGTGTGGGGAATGAATTCAATCATCCAATGATTTTGCATTTCCGCATTTTGAAATTAAAGCAATAAATGCTGTTAAAATTAAAATATTAGCTTGGTAAATACCGTTTTATTGATTGTTTGGCAATGTCACTATGTAATACAATTGCCTTGTTTTTAATTAAGCAGTGCCTATTAAAACAATTGAAAAAATAAAATGTACTAAAGTACAAAACTATTGTATCTTTACTTACATCTCCCATATAAATACAAATTCATCGTACATTATATATACAGTTAAATATTTTTATTAAATTTTCTTAATTTCGGTTATCATCTTAGCTTGGACAAGAGTCTACATTTTGAGGATAATCGCATACGTTCAATTTGATGTTAAATAACAGTCCACTCGGACAAGACAGTTCTATTGGCACTCCGTTGGAGCACTCGTAGAACTTTGAGCAGTCTGATTCGTGTGGAAGATAGATTGAACGATCCAATGGATCTACAGCTGGACATACTAAAAGTAAAGATATGGAAATAATCAATATCGTACTATATCGTTATTATTGTCTCATGTTATTATTCTCATAATCGTTCGATATCATTATTACTTACCACCACTTGCTGACGATCCTGAATCGTTTTCGTCACTTCCGTCACTTTCATCATTTCCGTTATTTCCGCCACTCCCTTCAAGTTCATTACTTTCATCAGTGCCATTAATTATTTCATTATTTCCATCACTAACATCGCCGCCTTCACTGCCGTTTTCCGCATTTGCGTCATTTTCATCAGCTCCGCTGTCATTTGAGCCTGGACATGAGTCCACATTTTCGGGATAGTCGCACACATTCAACTTGGTGTTGAAGAGTAATCCACTTGGGCATGACTGTTGAACAGCAACACCATTGGAACATTGGTAATCACTTTCGTGGGGTAGGTAGATCGAAGTATCAATCGGATCAACTTCTGGACACTTTTGTTTTTGACACACCACGTTTTCGGGCCAGTCACATGCGTCTAGGTCTGTATTGAAAAGGGTTCCTTTGGGGCATTCTAAGAGAATAGGAACCCCATTCGAGCACTCGTAGAATTTGGAGCAGTCGGATTCGTGTGGTAGATATATTGAACGATCCAATGGATCTACAGCTGGGCATACTAAAATTGCTACCATGAGGATTGTTATAATCGTGTGATATCGTTGTTACTTACCACCACTTGCTGACGATCCGGAATCATTTTCGTCACTATCGCTTTCGTCACTGCCATTACTTTCATCATTTCCGTTATTTCCGTTATTTCCGCCACTCCCATCAGGTCCTTGACTTCCATCAGTGCCATTAATTACGTGACTTCCATTATTTCCATCAGTGCCGTTATATCCATGACTTCCATTATTTCCATGGCTTCCATCAGTGCCATTAATTACGTGACTTCCATTATTTCCGTTATTTCCATCAGTGCCATTAATTACGTGACTTCCATTATTTCCGTTATTTCCATCAGTGCCATTAATTACGTAACTTCCATTATTTCCATTATTTGCATCGCTGCCGTGCTCCGCACTTCCGTTATTTTCTCCAGCTGCGTTGTCATTTGAGCCTGGACATGAGTCCACATTTTCGGGATAATCGCACACATTCAACTTGGTGTTGAAGAATAATCCACTTGGACATGACTGTTGAACAGCAACACCATTGGAACATTGATAAAATTTTGAACAATCACTTTCGTGGGGTAGGTAGATCGAAGTATCAATCGGATCAACTTCTGGACACTTTTGTTTTTGACACACCACGTTTTCGGGCCAGTCACATACGTCTAGGTCTGTATTGAAAAGGGTTCCTTTGGGGCATGCTAAGAGAATGGGGACCCCGTTGGAACACTCGTAAAATTTAGAGCAGTCGCTTTCATGGGGTAGATAGACTGAATGATCTAGAGGGTCTACAGCTGGACATTCTAAAAGAATTTAAAATTATTATATGGGATAAACTAACTTTAAGTAAATTCATATAGGATAATCGAAAGAAATGGTCACTTACCACTGCTTGCAGCTGAAATACCCCCAAGGCACAGGATGGTGCACAATAATGATAAATCTGAAAAATAAAAAAAGTTCTTATAGTTCACTCTTCGAAGCAAAATTGTCACTCAGAAATATATAAACGTTTAGAACTATAATTTTATATTACTGGAATTGAATTTATTCTATAATTTTTGTTATTAATGTCATTAAAGTAATGTTAATATTTAGTTTGGTACATACTTATAACCGTTTTCATTGTATAAGGTGTCAAAACTGAATTACTTTACTGAAGTTATTTCGATAAACCCCTCATATATATATGTTTATTGAAAGGTGCTCTGTATTAGTTAAAAATATCAAATGATAAGCATGCAGCTGCAGTAAATAAGTAATAAATCATTTTAAATAATACGTCACCTATACTTAATAAACACTTGAAATAAATGAATATGTAGTACTGTATAAATTGATGATGGTACATTTATTACTAATTCCACATTTCTATTTTGCTGTATTAATATTCAGGATCTTGAAGTCCCGAAAATGCGTCAATTATTATGAATTTTATCCCTTACATTTTGAGGAAGAATTCTTAAACGAAGATACCACCTACTACTTTGATCCCAAGCTCTCTTTTCGCTATTGAACGCTTAACAACTGCTTGTAACGCTTATTCATCGTAAATTGGCGGAGAAATCATATTCGACGAGTTCTATCTGTCGTCCAAGACTGGTCGAAATGTTAGTTACCGTGCAGCATACATATGTAAGACTTATTTACAATACAATACATGAATTGTATGAATAAAAACATGATATCAAATTACGATACCAACTAAAGTATTTCAGATGTTAGTCGAAGGTCTTTCCAAAGTCTGCTGGTCCAACAACGTAAACCAAATTAACAGGAACGGATGAAGTTCTTGGTCAGTTTTTATCGAAACTGGTAGACATTGATCGCGATTACAATCCTATTAGATCCGATCAACTAAAATCTGTTAAACTTTTGGGTGTTTACGGCGGAAGGTAGAGTGGAAGGCCCCCTCTAGCCTTCTTGCAGGAATCGCAAGTTTTGGTGGGTGGTAATTAAATAAGATATGAGAACAAGATAAAGCTAAAGGAAAAGTGAAGAATTACTTGTGGAATATCATTAGTTCTCTAGCATTTGCCTAAGTGACCCAAGGAAACCACAAAAAAACTTGGATCAAGGCAGACGAATTTGGAATCGGGCCGGTATCATCCTGAGTGCTAAGTGATCGCCCCTAGATCAACAGTTGGCAACTAGCAGAATACGGCGTAGGTCTAGATGTGGGCATTTTCTCCTATCATATTGGACAATATTAACCATTCCTTACCCTAAACATTATGCACATTTCTGAGTACAGATGGTCTACAAATCAGAAAAATGGTGGAGGAAAAGTAAGAACGTGATTTGAAACTTATTGCAACCACTCCTAAATTAAATTATTAAACAAAATAAACTTCTTTTATTCATGTTTTCATTTATTTGTAACGAAAGGTTTGACAAAATTTAAAGAATAATAATTGATATATGATCAAAATCGAAACTCAAAGTTACAAGAAGTAGCTCAAAGATCCTTCAAGCATGTAACATATTGAACTAAAGACCGTATTACAGAAAATTTTTCATTGTTGCCCAACCAACTCTGACAGACATAACTATCTACCTTTCTTAACTTAACAACGGAATGTTCAAAACGCAGCAAATGACTACAACCAGAAGTGGAAACAAGAAAGAAGATACGTTCAATCTCACAGATAGTTTATTGCGGACTATGTTAATTTTATCCCTCGATTCGTCCACAGCTGTGTATTGAATTTTGATGATGAAAAACATCAACACTGACTACCTTACAAACAATGAAGAGAGTGTACCAGCATGATCCTTCGAAAGGACAGATGGCAGAATATGACTTGGGGCAGATCATCCTTGAGGAAGGGACAATGTTGTGTGCGACCTCCTCAGGTTAAATTATGTTAGGTTAGGTTAAACATCAAAACTGAGAACCCTACAAATAATGAAGATAGTGTATTGCTACTTTTATTTAACGTCCGGATGGCATAATGACCAGTGTGATAAGTACCAGCGTGATAATTCGAAAACGGCAGACGTTTGGTCTGTCGGGCAAAAGCCCATAGTACAGTTATAAATAATGCACTTACACCTACATGAAATTAATTACGAGAGTGTTCGGTAAGCACTTTTCCAGAAAATCTCAAGAACATTCCAAAGCAATATAAATAGATGACTAGTGAACAACTGAAGTCCAGCAATTCAGGCATAAATAAAGCCGATCCAAAGTAATACATGATGATATTAATTCAGTGTGAGGTTAATAAACGTTTGTGAATTTGAATGATTACAGGTATAGTGGTATTCTGTAAAATAAATTACTTCTTGATAATACCCCGTTTAAATAAATATAATTACGCTAAAAGATTTGTTACAATACATTACATACTGATAAACATTATCTTGTTTTTTTGCTTTATCTGTTGTAAAAGAAATTTTTTAAAAAAACCCGGAATGGAACAAGTAGTACTCGAATTGGTAGTGTAGTCATTGTTAAGTATAAAATTCATTATCAGAACGACGACTTAATCATGAAATATATACGTGTATTTACGTGTATATAAATATGTATATCAGTTTCTTAAGTTGCAGTTCATTTTATAAAGGTGGGTATATCAGTCTTAGTGAAAGTCCACGTATGTATATACATACAATAATATTCCATAAATTTATCATACAATGAAAGATAATGCCACTCATGTATCATTTTATCGAATTTCATGCTTATGTGTTCATAAACAGCGTTAGATAATATTACTTATTGAACGCACTCTTTTCACAAAAAAGTACCGTCTTACTAGATTTNCTACTTAGCCACGTAGTCGAGTTCGTAGTGGGGATCGCTTGAGCAGTGAGCGCGCTTCAATGCAACGTTCGTTACAGGCAACTCCGATATGTATAGTGCAAAATTTAAATTCATAGTGTACAAATAATACCATTAAACCAATTCCTTAACCCCTATCCCGATAATATTACGTGTTTAGTGAAAGTCCACGTATGTATATACATACAATAATATTCCATAAATTTATCATACAATGAAAGATAATGCCACTCATGTATCATTTTATCGAATTTCATGCTTATGTGTTCATAAACAGCGTTAGATAATATTACTTATTGAACGCACTCTTTTCACAAAAAAGTACCGTCTTACTAGATTTGTATTAATCTCAAGGCCTAATGATGGAAATACAAATGACTTGATCTTTAGACGAAGTTGGACTTCCAAGAGTAGGTCCAAATATCCAACAATTACTATCATTAAGTTGCTATATATCTTTTATTAAAATTGTCAAACTGAACAATAGCAAAATTAAAAATACGAAATATTTATATTATTTATTTACTACTTAATTTATACGATGGGGTTATAATTAATATTTTTTTTAACATACATATGTAACAATACCACAAACCGCGGAATTTGAAAACAAATAGCGAATAACATCAAATTATAAATAGTTTAATATTAACAATGTTTTCACTCGTAATCTTGAATAAGTCTAATAACTGATTGTGGGTTTTTGACTCAATAAAAACTGTATTAGCCTAAAAATAGGCTTCATTTTCGCATTCAATTGAATAAGGAGAACAAATGGGACGTTCCAAATTGGCACAGTCCGCAATTTACTGAGCAACTAACAAAGTTACCAACGAGTGCAGTGCTGGAAGTACTCTCCTTGTCATATTATAGTGATTGCTGTTTAAAAAGAATGACCATGGTAGAAAGTATCAATCTTACAAAGTCTGAGTTTGAAATTTGACTACGCTTGGAGATTTTTAGTATATACAGTCTCTAACTTATGTTTGATCATCAGACGATGCACCAGTACACAACACATTAGTTTTCGCGATGATTAAAATGAATGTGCAAAATTATTTTATGTGGCAGGGTGGAAAGAGATTTGATAATAATAAAGAAAACTGTGGTTGGGTACTTCTGGAACTATCCTCGCATTACGTATTTGTCCTCATACTTACCTACTCCATGTTCTTAATGAGCGGTACTTCAGAGACAGCCAATTTTCTATTTAGTAGTATAAAATACTACTTGGTGTCGACCTAAATTCTTTTTCTTATAGAATTTATTCTAAAATAAACAGTATTTTCTATAAACTTGTCGAGTGTCACGCTCTCAATTGTCTGCCTTGATTATCTCCTTAACTTCTAAATCAGAGTCGGCCTCTCGACATGATCATTCATTAAATCAGTATTGTGTTTTATGAAGATTGGAAAAACTTTGGCGGTTGTTGTAGAACAAACAGAATAGCTGAAAACCCCAACGCCAAAACACGACACTGTAGTTGTCCGAAGCACTTTTCGGTAACAAAGTTACCTTCTTCAGGGACTGAAGTAAACTGTTTTAGTCAGTCCCTGAAGAAGGTAACTTTGTTACCGAAAAGTGCTTCGGACAACTACAGTGTCGTGTTTTGGCGTTGGGGTTTTGAGCTATTCTAGTATTGTGTTTTAAAAATATAATGCAGAATTTGATCTTTTAGGGTGTAATAGTATGATAAGCGCCCCTCTGGCAGTCATATATTTTGCGAAATGATAAACTAAACTAGGATACGTGTACTCATGAACAAGTAGACTTATTTTTTCTTTTAGTTTCAAAACTTTAGCGCGCGCCCCTTTTTAACTCTGCGTCACTATATACTTACCTAGATTTTTAAGTAAGTATGTGAAGATATGGGAAGTCAACATCAATTACTTCTTTTACAGACGAACATGAGATGACTTTTAAGAGGAAAAGTTGAGCAACCATTACCCTAGACAAAAATTTTCAGTCTCTCAGAGTCTTTCAGCATCTCTGAGAGCGTCCCTCAGTCTTTCACAGTCTCTCAGTTATTTCCTAGGTGTTTTTATGGATCTCTCACAGTCTCTGTATGACAGACTCGGACGATAAAGTTGTTAATTCAGATATTCGAGTCTCTCACACAGAGACTGAATGAATAAAACTGAAAAATTGAGAGACTCGAGTCTCTCGTAGAAAGACTAGGATCTCTGAAATATGTTGAACTTAAAACTTAATCAAGTCTATCGAGACACCACTTATTGAGAGATTCGAGTCTCTCGTTCAGACATTCGAGCCTCTTCAAAGATTCGAGTCTCTCGTTCAGAGACTGGATACGAAATAAGGATCTCTCTATGAGCGACTCAAGTTTCTCGTTCAGAGACGCTAAGCAGTTTTTTGACAGTCTCTCTCAGCGACACCAGAGAGACTTGATGAGAGACGAAGACTCGAGTCTCGCTTTCATAGACTCTGAGAGACTGAACATTTTTATCTCGGGTAGTCATACCGAACTATTGCAAAACGAGAAATAGACAATGAAATTTGGCTTATTTGACTGATATATTCGATAAACTCAACGTAATCAACAGGTCCTTACAGTGAGGAACCACAACTACGTTTACAGTGAGAGACAAAATATCTTCTCTAACGAAATAGAAAAGGAGACTGTGGTGATGGTAAAATTCACCACAACAATTTTATAAATTACCTCACGGCTAATCAGTCAGTGCAGTAATCATAACAGTTAAGTTCATTCTTCTTAGTTTTACGTTCCAAATATAACTAAGTATATGAGTTCGTTTGTATCTATTTTAAGCAGTTTATTCTTAATATTGTTAGAATAATGCAAATATTTGAAATTATTTACTGTTTCATTTCTTTCTTAGAATTCTTGATGTCAGGAAATTGACGAGGCTAGACAACCTAGATAGGAGTTTAGAACCTGTTTACGCCAATCGTAAAAACCTAAAAATTACCTTTTCTTTCAGTAAAGCAGTTTAGGAATACAGTCTTTAGTTATCAGTAAACGTCATGTTGATGTAGCATTAGAGGCAGCAAAAAACGGAGGATGGAATTTTTCACAATCTGTTGCTATGGTGATAATTTTTGTCGTATTTAATTGTGTGAGATAATGTGAAATCAATAAATTACATAGTTTTAAGAAAGTTGTCACATGAGTCATCCTGACGAAATATTACCCGCAGTTAATTGCATTTATATATACCATACGTATCTATATTCCAAAAATGGAATAGAAAAATCGGCTCTTCAATTTTTCTTTCCAAAACATATTTAGCTGCTTATACTTACTAATATTAATGAAATTATAGATAGACAATCAAAAAATGCTTCCTGCAGTCGTAAAAACAGCCAGAACTCAGTGGCGAATTATCCGTAAGGCAAATTAAGCACATGCTTAGGGACGCAAGGTTAGAAATGGGCACGTGCGAAAGTTTTTGAACCAAACGCAATTATGAACTTACAAAAATTCATACTTTTTATACATATACTTTATATATAATCGCCAAAGGGACGTCTATGAGATGCTAGCCTAGGGGCTCTCAATTTTTAATCCGCCTCTATAAGGACTTCTAAAAAAAAAAAAAACTTGGGTGTTTCATTCCCACCAGCCAGTAATGCTGGTGGGCGGGCAGTCCCTCCTGACTACGCCGGAAGGTAGGGCGGACGACCCTCTTCAGCCTGCTTTCAGGAATCGTGGGAATGGGTGGGTGGTGGTTCGGGTGAGAAAGATGAGACGGACGAAATGAAGACAGAAGAGAGTCAAAGATTATCTGTGGAATATTACTGCCTCAGCATTTGCCTAAGTGATCCAAGGAAACCACAGAAAAACTTGGACCAAGGCAGACGGACCCGGAATGGAACCGGAGTCCTCCCGAATGCTAAGCAATGGTCTAGACCAGTCGTACGGACGGCTGGGTGTCTTTTGAAGATTTCCCCTCTTCCACAAAAAAAAGGAGCGGTAGAGAGATAAAGGAGAGGATATCGTAGGGTCGAGTCGCCTTCAACAAAAAGAAGTCACTCCTATGCTCGCGAACGTTTAATTTAGAAATTCGAAAAAGGCTGGTGAAGGTGTGTCTGGAGCGCAGCGCTGTACGGGTGCGGAACGTGGATGCTGAGCATACCATGAATAGAGAAGATTAGAAATGAGGAGGTATTAGAAAGAACAGGAGAACAGAGGTCTTGATAGAAGTTAATAAGAAATAGGCGAGATAGGTTGATAGGACATCTTCTCAAGGATGAAGGGCTAGTCAGAGATCTACACAAAGTTCACAAATAGTTAAGGATGTGGGGTGTTCTAGTTTTAGACCGAGCGGCATGGCCTGCCTTTGTCCAAGTTTTTCTGTGGTTTCCTTGGATCACTTAGGCAGATGCTGAGGCAGTAATAATATTCCACAGATAATCTTTCACTCTCTTCTGTCATCATTTCGTCCGTCTTATCTTTCTCACCCGAACCACCACCCACCCATTCCCACGATTCCTAAAAGCAGGCTGAAGAGGGCCTTCCGCCCTACCTTCCGGCATAGTCCGGATGGACTGTCCGCCCACCAGCATTACTGGCTGGTGGGAATGAAACACCCAAAAAGTTTTTTTTTTTTTAAAGTCAAGTTTTAGGGAAATGCGAAGATTCGTTCAGGATAGGATAAAGTGGAAGTGGTCTTAGGACTGACGATCTTATGATGATGATGACGATAACGATGATGTAATTAGGTATGTAAAAGGAAACAAAACATCAAACTTTCCTTAATTAATGATTAAAAATTATTATTTGTACTTAATGTATGTGTATATTTGTTTGGGTAAAACTTTAACAAACTATTATTCATTTGATTGTGATTACTCTCAATTAGAATTGGATTTCTAAATAAAAGAACCAATTTCAAATGAAATAAAAGTATATGTAACAAACGATCCAATTTAAGGCACCCCTTTAAATATTAATTTCCATAATAAGGATCGCTGGATTAGGGTAGCAGACTAGCTGGGAGCTTTCGATTAAAACGAAAGGGGGTGGTCGACCTGTCGTCCGTTACGCTGACTCCTCTCCGAGCCGAAGGAAGAAACAAAAAATAAAAGAGAACGAGGAAGAAGTGGAGTAGATAGAAGTCGGGGGAGATTGATACCATAATATGCTTAGCAAAAATTGGCTGCGGCCGCGTAGTGTGTACACATTATCATGCTATTACGACACGTCAACGGATGATCTATGGCGTAACAGGCGCCCAGTCGACCAGAAAAGTTATGCGGTTCTCTCTTTACTACGGTAAGGTTGCAGGATATTGCACACTGGCTACGGAAGCTGGCAGGTAGCTCAGGTATACACGGACAACTCGTTAATAACACAGATGAGAGATCAGATAACAGACCTGGTGTGCACACCCTTCTACTTCATTAAAACAAAATATTAACGTCAAATATCGAAAGGGAGAAATCCTGTCTTTTTTTTTCTATAACTTAAACGGTTAAATGATCTTTATATTTAATCGGCAAACCTGATAGGATTCTATCTCCGGAAAAACTGACGCATGTAGCACCAAAGAAAATTTACTCGCAACAAAATAAGAAATAGAAAATTTTCTATTTATAAGTTTAGATGATTCTTTTTGTCTGAAAAAGGCTAAGGAATCAGCATAAATGATGGGGAATCCTACTTAAATTTTATGAATCTTTAATTGAAGATATTTTATGTGCTATTTCTAACACAAAAAAGTTAAATTACAACAAAATACTGATATTCAATAGAAAAGAATTACTACTTTCGTACCAATACGTTGAATTTGAAAGAAAACTAAAGGAAATTTGGATTTTGTACCGAATTCTAAAACTAATTTTTCATAATAAGGACGTGTTATGAAATTGAAACTTGAACTATGTAAACCTAAATAATCAGATCTTTATTAATGAAGATACCAACCGAATGTAATAAATTATATATTTAATTTAAGTGTTTTAAGATCTTTAAAACATTTCTACTTAATCTTTGGTTAATTGGTTAATATTTCCGTACAAAGAACTAACGATAAATGAATATCAGACTACTATCATTGTCTTTAAAGAATTTCAAAATTCATTTTCTTTTTTCTATCTGAAACAATGACATATCGGAAAGATACCTAAATATTTTTTTTGAAAACAGAAGAAAGTGTATTGTGTCGATTATTTTCCTTATACGTTAACACGGAGATTAAAAATATATCTCTAAATATTTGGTCTACTACACTATACATGCGTCTAACTTGTGCAGGCCCCTGGCGGCCACCGTTCGACCCGCGAACCGTGAAATATGAATCTGGAGCTTTAAAGCTAGGAAGCTAGAATTCACGTAAGACATTACCAGCATCCCATTAAAGAGTAATTTCCTACATTATTCATATCACAAAAAATAATGATAAACAATAACAACACCGTCTGCATTCTGATTTGATGATTAAAACTGTCTAAAAAAGATTCATAAGTGATACCTATGTTTAGTACTTAGTGGGCACCAGGCTATGGACTCATCCCTTTTANAGGTAGGGCGGACGACCCTCTTCAGCCTGCTTTCAGGAATCGTGGGAATGGGTGGGTGGTGGTTCGGGTGAGAAAGATGAGACGGACGAAATGAAGACAGAAGAGAGTGAAAGATTATCTGTGGAATATTACTGCCTCAACATTTGCCTAAGTGATCCAAGGAAACCACAGAAAAACTTGGACCAAGACAGACGGACCCGGAATCGAACCGGCGTCCTCTCAAATGCTAAGCAATGGTCTAAACATCTAAGCTATGCCGCTCGGTCGCAGGACCACCAGAAGTGTTGCTTTATGTAGGTATCTAAATGTAACTACATACCAGGTCTGTTCAAAAAGTATCGCGAATTTTGTTTTTTTGAAAAAAATTATTTATTTATTCATGAATATCTATTTTGCCCCACTCGAAGTAATCCCACTAGATGTTATACACTTGTGCCAAAGTTTTTTCCAGTTTTCGAAGCACTTCTAAAAATCTTCTTTTTCTAATCTTGTTCTCCTCAATCGTAGCTTAGCGTCGTCCTTTCATGAGCCTCTTCAGTTTCGGAAACAAAATAAATCACAAGGGGTCAGATCTGGGGAATACGGTAGAATTTTATCAGTGTGTTGTTTTTAGCCAAACATTCGCGCACAAGCAACTATCTGTGAGCAGGGGTGTTATCATGGTGTAAAAGCCAATTGTTGTTCTTCCACAAATCCGGGTGTTTCTGACGGATTGCTTCTCGCAAATTGTGCATAACTTACAGGTAATATTCTTTATTGACCGTTCTACCCTGTGGCAAGAACTCATGATGCACCACGAACCTGAAATCGAAGAAAACTAGAAGCAAAACCATCAACAAATTTTACATTTCTAATGCACCTTCTTTATTTGTTTTTCCTTCTGCTAGTTGTTACCTAAGTTGTAAAAATGAAAATCAATGCATATTTTAATGTTTAACTCACTATGTAGCAGCACATAACAAATGGATGAAGTTACTATGTTGGATGTCTTTGTGTTCGATTTTATTGCATACAGGTCAAAAGTCTTTATTACAAACATGTTATGACGTTTCGGCATAAAAATGAAAGTAATTTTGATGCATTAAATAAAAAATATAATGGATCTATCTTTCGTAAAAAGTGACTAAAAAAAGCTTATTTTTCACTTTATCATTTCGATTACAAGATATGTTTCGTCAGTGTAAATGGTTTAATATTGGATGAAATTTCGTTATTTAAACGTCAATTTCAATACTTCAAGGAATTTTCACCAACTTATTTAGATATATCTTTTTAATACATAAGCACGATGTTCAAGTTAGTCACGACTACATATTTGGTACATGTTTTGTGTTAATATTACCACGTGGATATTAATTATTTAATTATTTATGGTTTTATCTATAGATATGATTTTATCTATGCAAGCTAATTTAATTATTTTTAAGCTATTTTTTTGGTTATTTTTTAATTTTACGCGTGGCTTTTTCTTATCCATTCTAATATCATGTAAGATACAGTAGTCAGTCATCACACAAATTAGTAATCATGACCTTTAGACTTTAAAACCTACCTTATTGAAAATGCCTCCTAACTAGAGGCAAAATTTTCAATAATAAAAAGGTTTACAACCCTAATCAGCTCAGATTTGTTTATCATTATTATAAGAGAACAAAAGGGAACATATTGAATTCCAAAATTTTTATTTTTTCCTTAATTCTTTGATTTATTTTAATACAAGTTTACAGTTTTTGTTGCATTGTTATGTGCAAATAATTATGTGTACATTAAAAGTAATTAAACTAGTTCGTTCATTTTTTAAAAGTTGAACTAATTTTGGTGTAGGATCACATAAATGAAAATCAAAAAAAAATTCTTTATTATACATATTTTTTACAGTACGTCAATGCAAGGTATCCATTTATTAGGAATCCCTACAACTGAATATTCCCTTGACCTGTCCTTTCTTTGCATTGTATTGTATATAGATTTAGTTTATTAAAAGCCTATTTTGGATTTACGAAAATGGCAAATAACATTACTTTCTCTTTTCTTAATGTTATTTCTATTACTGCTTTCGTTGTCTATTGTACTACTACTTCTTCTTCTTCTTCTGAATCCTTATAATCTTATAGGCTGTGTCCATGAGAATGGTACGTCTACGATTCTTTGAATCGTTTTCCTTTCCTTTATTGTAATTTAAATACAGTAGTATTAATTTATCCTGTCCATTACGTGACCTATTCGTGGTTTAAATGGAAAGAGAATGCAGTATGTCTGCAACCACACAGAGAAGGTGTAGTGAAAAGGAAACGTAAGCCTTTGAATAAAATAATACAATTCGTTTCAAACGATTAGAGATGTAACCTTGAGAAAAGTTGCGCAAGTACAAAATAGGCGCGAGCAAGACATAGATAATTTGAACAACATCAAACATGAGTGAATTTGGAATTTTGTCACAGTGCATCGAAGTAAAGGGAAGGGGCATATCTCTAAACGTTTGAAATGAGGTGTACTACTATATAGTATTCTTTCTGTTCTTTTTTCTGAGAATCCTCTCCTGTCCATAAGTATGTTGCTCAAAATGTCCTTTAATTTGTTCCTTATTTTATCGTTTGCATATATCCGTGCCTTTCTTTTTACATTATGGTCTCTTGTTGTTCTCATTATTTCAAGTTTTTTCATCTACTGCAAATATTGTTAAATATTTGGTTAGTACGAATAACACGTTAGCTTGGTATGTGGAATAATTGACGAATCAGTGTAACAGTCTCCTTGAAAGCAACAAGATTAAACTGCAAATATTCCTTTTTGTTTTCTTGTTCCATGTTTTATCGTTTTGAGCGAGTTGTAATTAAGCACAATGCAAGAAAAGTAAAAGTAGTGGTTATTTAATAATAATTCACGTCACCCAAGATTACAGGATTATTTTAATGACTAACCAGATAAATATTGACACATTGATTCAGAAAACAAAGAAAAACACTACTGAGAATGATGAATGATGTCAGTTTTCTCGTCGTTTTATGTACGTCATGTTTCATTCAGTGAATAGAATTTTACCTAACATGAATAATAAACGTAGAGAAAAAGTATAAAATGAAGTGTTACTGATGGACGACGAAGAATTAGAAAAAGACTAGTTGACTGTCTACATTTGCAAACTTTTTTAAATGTCCGCACCCCTAACGATTTCTTCGTCAAAGTTACGTTTCTTCAAGTGGGATTGAGTTTTACACCGAAATTAAAAATCGGACATATTCCCTATATAAACTCTAACGTTTACCCAGAATAGTGTTACAGTTAACAAAAGTTTAATTGTGTGACCTAATAATTACACTTTGATCATTTATTATAAATTGCATTTATCGTATGTGTTGATTTGTAAAATTTCTGGAAGGTTCAACAGTAAACTGAATAAATTCCTACGTTTCGTTTAAAACAGGATTTTAATATCCCGTTTCATATTCTGTGACAACGGGTTTTATAGACAAAAGTTTTAGAAGTGAAACATCTTTACGCACGGTAGGGTAAGTTCGTTTCATGCGAGTTGCTATGTAACGAAATCATGCAACGGATATTTCCCCTCTACTTAGCCACGTAGTCGAGTTCGTAGTGGGGATCGCTTGAGCAGTGAGCGCGCTTCAATGCAACGTTCGTTACAGGCAACTCCGATATGTATAGTGCAAAATTTAAATTCATAGTGTACAAATAATACCATTAAACCAATTCCTTAACCCCTATCCCGGTATGTCTATGTGTTTGAACAAGTTTCAGTTCAGTAGCATGTTGTATAATTACACGTTGTATTTTTTTTAAAGTTATGTGTCCGATTTTAAATTGCAGACGCATACGAAAAAGCCAATGTTTGACGAAACAATTATTGTTTGTAAATATCTATATATGTAAAAATTCATATGCTTTTTGTTTTTCATATCTTTGGATTATATAGGTATAACTGTATTATCTCCGTTTTTACACGTATAATTGGGCAACAATAACAAAAACATGTCGGGGTAATTTCCCATTTATATGTCCTGTGTTCGCTTATTTTGAAGTAGATAAAACAGCTGATAACAATCAATTATAAACAAGAAGATGAAGGAACATTAATCGAATAACAGATTAGACAGATATATAAATATAGACAGACAGACAGACACTACAATTTTAGTTATTATTATTAGAAATTTGAGTTATTTTCATTTGATATTTCTTTAGATTTATTCATTGGGATGTAATAGGTACATTCATATTGTATTATTATTTAATGATTGCATGTGCGTCGTCAGCATAAGTCTGTACGAAGCAATCTGATCAATACTGACTGAAATTAGCAAGAGTACATATTCAACTGGTTACTTAAAATTTAGAAGTGTTTACTTGCACCTAATAACTATAAGACTGGATTGTAAAAGCTCTGTTACCTACTGGTAACAGACTATCTCGTACTCATTTCAAATGGTTAGAGATACCCCTTTCCTTTACTTGGATGTACCGTGAATAAATTCCAAATTAAATCATATTTTATGTAGTTCAAACTATTTGACATACAACCTTTGACCAACAATGAATCCCTAGAGACAACTAACCTTCTGCCAAAGTTGCAATCAATGGTGGTCTAANGTGTAAATTGACGCAAAGGAGACCCAAGATTAATCAGCCGAAGATAATATGGTCAACTTAGGTCTGAGACAGAGAAAACTACCCATACTTCGTAGATCAATTGTACGCGTAACTTGGTCCAATCTTGGTAACCCAATGTGGGACCAAAGTTCACCCGATCGTCAACTCTGGCAGCTCCTACATGGGATCTCCTTAAAACATTTTATTAAACTATAAAAGTCTACCTAACAAACCTAGAAAATAAAACCAATAAACTAAATTGCATGGAGAACCTTGAAACCAAAAGGCACTTAATCCTAATGTAAATATTATAAATGAAATAACAGAAGGCCTAAACAGCTTTATATTCAAATCCATCGCAGACATAACAGCTAAGTGGGTTTCCTAAATTAATTTGTATTGTACGCACCTATTAATTTTATTTCGAATTAGTTTCTGTTAAAACTCTTCTATGATGACTAAAGTATAAATAATAAATAAATAATTATTAAAGATAATCTAACAGAAGTGCAATACTACCTATCAGTTCATACTTTGTTTACATTATTAAAATGTTACTCTATCGCGGTATCTATCAATATTAATAAACAACAAACATGCAGTAGCTTACAATTACTAGTACATATTTTTAATTTTTAAAAACCAAAATTTTTAACAATGACTATATTATCAAAACCAACGATATATGTTATCAATGTTAACATCATGCTTGCCTACTTGCTTTCCTATCTTTAAGGAATTTTAGATAAATTTGTTCAACTATGTGATGAAAATGGTTTGCAGCATAACTCCAACATGTATGAATGTAGCTTCAATTATGAAACATCTTCAGGGCTTAAAGGACAACTGTTACACGTACAAGTAATTAAGATGTAGTAAAGAAACTTTGAATACAAATGTGCCTACATATTGTATTTCATACTTTGTGACGGAACATTAAAATAAAAGATTAGTAAAATATGAGATACTCATAGTAGAATGCAGATTCGGGCTATAGGGCCGTGGTCTAAGTGAACGGAATCGCCCCTATAGCCAGAATCTGCATTCTACTATGGATTCCGGCCGTGAAAGCCTTTGTTCTTATATGAGATACTCATATTGGAGTAAAATAACGGTCGCGACCGCAAAGAAACAGCCCTGCTTACCTAGACTGTCCTTGAAGTCGGTAACTCGGTAAGCCCTTTAGTGTTGCTCACGTATGCCTCCCTCCCTATTCTATACAGTAACGTCTTCCTAAAGACGATCAGGCTTTGAAGGATTGGTGGGAGGTAATGGTTTTACCGGAGGATCCTGTAAACTATTCCTTAAAAGTATCACCAGGACAAACAATTTCTTTGTGAGTTTTTATATGTAACAGTACTTTTGCCCTGAAATATAATAGGTGATTATTAAAACTCCACTTCTAATTTAACCTCTTGTGTTATCTAAATAGGAGCACCAGGTGAGGGAACATCTTTCTCTTGTAGAATGTAGCAAACAAAAGTGCGGCATCTGTATTCAGTCAGCGTAGAATAGTGACGGAGAATACAGATATCACTTTCCACCTCCTCCCAAAAGTGACAGGAAAAACTGGCAGTTAATCCCAGTTTGTTCCTGTCGTGGCGCACTATTCCGTGGCCTGTAAGGATTTCCACTAGAGTCGTGGCTTTTCTCTTGCCGAGACTGAGAATTCGTTTTTTCCACTCCTTGTAGTTTATAGGAAATATGAAGGCATTCGCATGCCTACGTCTTTATTGTGTCCCCCTCTATGCAGTTCTGAAGCAGCCCATCTCGAAATTTCTTGCTTTACCATGCTACTGTAGATATCACAGCAGGTATGGACCGATATGATGTTATTGGGCATCTGCAAGTTTGGGCATTAGTTCCACCTGAAAAGGAACGACAAATTGATCCAAAGGAAATGAAAGTCTCCTCCTACTTTGGTGGTTGTAAATACCCATTCCACTCCTCTCCTTGTTTCTGGACCCATTCGTGAACCATATGTCACCGTCACAAGGGATGGATACTTTTCCCGAATTTTTCGTCTCTAGAATGGAGGCTGATCCTGTATTTCTTGTCTAAGAAGATGCGAGTCTTTGTACGGTCAGGGAGCATCTCAGGAATTCCTCTCGTGATCACATCCTTGGATAGCTCAAAAAGCCCCTTCCTATCTTCGCCTTAGTTGCGGCCGCTTTAAGGGTCCCATTGAAAAGTTCAATTTTAAGGAACGTCTTCAAAACCGTCGTGGGCGTAGACATCATCGCCCTGATGATGCTCCACCAGACCAACGCAGTATAGGTGAGCCTGGGTTTCAGTACCACTTCAAAGATTCATCTCATGGTGGCCGGTGTATATGTGCTATGAGTCTTTTCTTTAGAAAATTTACGTACTCTTTCCTGTTTACTGTCCAAAATTGCTTCTCAGGTTATAACAATATATGAAACCGAAAAGAAACATTTTATCTATTGTACCCAATATATTATATAGAAGTTAAGTATGTAATATTCTACTTAAAGAAATTACCATCAGAACATTTCCGTTTTAATGTAAGTATGTCCTATCTTGACGTATTTTAAGATCAGTAAACATTGATTATTTCAATTTCATTATCTTGGATAATTACTCGCTGCACTTCATTTCAAACATCAAAGTATTTTGTACCCTCTTCATACTGTTGGATTTTGTAAGTACAGTTTAAAGTAAAAATATTGATAATGAAGTTTTAGTCATAAATAGTTTTCTTTGTTCTTCACACGTTTAAGATCAACATAGGCGTCAAATATTATTATTTAATTATGCCTTGGATCAAATATTATACTTAATGAATCGTTAATGCTTATAGAATAGTTATTATTTAAAGATTCGGAGGAAAGGTATTTCTTCTATCTTGCATTTCTATTCTGTTCTGTTCTTGAATCATGAAAAAGGATTTTTTTTTTGAAACGGTTTTATTTCATACTTGCTACTTTCAGCCAAGAATTTTCAGCATGATTCAAGTTGCAGATCGTAATATATTGTTTTCCGTTTTACTGACGTTAACCACCGCTTCTGGGATTAGCCACACTAAAAGAGATATCGATGAGAATAGCTATTACTACGAAGTAAATCAGGCAAGTCGTGAGACGTCTCATAGAATTATATGCGAATTTGGGAATTTCTTTCAACCTTCGTCGATGCCATCAAATAAAATTATATAACCTGCAAACATTTCTTTTGACGTCCTTATTTTACGATAACTATTAATGTAATATAAGGTTAAGTCGTTTAGTGTTGTCAGGGACAAAAAGAAAGAAGACGACGTGATTAGATTACAAACAGGAAAAGTTAGTTAATGGGCAAAAGTTAATGAAATGTGGAACGTGACTTAGAACGGAAGTCTCAGCCGGTAAGTTGTTAGGTGGTTGCTGCCTTGAGTAGTCAATGGGCTGTCAACGATGCTGACGTAATGAAAAAGGGTGAAAATGGGGTAACCGCTACGACATAGAAGGCACCGATAGGCATAGGGACCCAATGTCAAGACTCTAATTTCCCACGGGCGCACTGTCGACAGCCGTGTCACTCTTGAATAAGTATTATTCAAGCAGCATCGAATTTATTTCTACTTTTCTACTGACAAAACTTGTACTTAAATTTTAAAATTTGCAAAAACTGAAAAATTATGTACGTATTTATTTTCTGAATCGACACTCCGAAGTAGCGCTAGTTGTGATTGAGACTAAAATCCGATGAAAAAGTAGTAGACATTTCTGTATTGTTTACATAATTGTCCTTTTCTAACATATTTAGAAAGGAGGGCAAGTTAATTCGAACCTTGAGGAGCTGTATAATACACAGAGTTGCCATCCGTCTAAGTTTTCCCGGATTTACTCTACTTAGAAGTAAAGGTAAATTCGATCCGGCCCTGGTGAAGAAATATAGCCCGCAACGCCACATTCAATACACTGGTGATTACCAGCACCAGTGTTTATACCTTATATGAGGCAATCGATATCGATGCGCAGTTCAATACACTAATTCAGCAACACTACATCAATCATTAGTCTAGTGAGTCACTGTAGAACGATAATGTGGGATGATACGTATTTGAACTATATCCTTGCTGTAGAGACGAAATCCTCGATTTCAAAGAAGACAAATCGCAAAATAGTACATGCGAAATATCATGCGACAATGTGTTACGTAGTATCCATAAATTCATATTCAGGTCATTGGTACAATGTAGGTACATCTAAATTATTTATTTAAAACTGCAAGCTAACGCCTACTTACGTACTGCGTTAGTAGGTCAATTAGCAACCTTTTAAAAAGCGAAATCAACAATTATAATCAATCATGGTCGATTGATAATCAATAACAGTGAATTCAAAGGTCGCGAGTCGAATTCAGATCACGAAGATGCAGGGTAGCACGACGGCTTACTGTCTTCACTCAACCTGTGATAGTTCCCTGTCATTTTTACGTTCCCGAATTGGCTAAACAGATAGGCTATGTTATTATTATATTATTAAATTATTAATTAACTACAGTTAAATTGTTGACTTATCATTCTAAATTGTATAATCCACTTCTAATTTTATATTGAAGTAGTTACATCTCGTTTTTAGACATATAATTTCGCTTTATTGTGACATAGTGGAGTAATTATATAAATAAATATATAAAATTCGCTTCTTTGGGAAGTGGTAGAAAATTTGCTTCGTCGATACAAGTGTGGCAAATTTTAAAGAAACGATTGTTACAACCTTAACATTTGCAGCGACTCTAAGCCTTGCTTGAAACTGATTTTCATTCTGCGAATGAATTTGTGTGCTGGATAGTCTAATTTTTACCAATAGGGTGTTGTTTGCAGACAACTTTGTCACACGAGGAACAAAATTTTGAACATTCACAATAATCACTATTGGTGCAACTCAAATTCGCATGTCGTAAATCCTTCTCGATTTCAAGAACTGTTTTCGGTAAAAGTGTAAATTGTGTGATGCGAAATTGTTGGAGTAAAAACGCATGATAAGCAACAGTCTCGATATTCATTACACAAATAATTATAATGATATATTTGCGTAAATTTTTGTTCATTTAATGTATTCTTTTCGTATTTGTTGGTAAATTTAACCATTCCATCAAAAGTTTCAATTCTAACTCTGTTAGTTTTAGATGACAATATAATTGTTTTGCGCTGTTTGTATCATATATACCTGTACTATCAATTAGAGATACCCGAAGATAATGTATAAAGCAATATTAGTGAAACAATTTAAAGTAATATAGGTTTAAAAATGTAAATGAAAGTTGACTTCGTCCTTTTTGATAATTAAGGACATTATAGTTGCTATTTATAAATTAATTTTATCAAAGTCGGGAGATAAAACCCCAAAAGATATCACTTTTAAATTCAGTTCTCTGTATCTTTGTTTTTTTGAAAGTGAATTGCTGAACCCACTTTAAAATCTACAATCTTTAGAAACCAGGAATAAACAGATTATACAAAAGATAATACATGAAAAATTCTATAAAAACCACGCTTATATGGAAGTGTTTCACGACTCTTTTATTCACTTGCACCGTCTTACTATTTATTGCATATTATCTGAATAAATTGTATTCAAGTGCGATAAAATCTCAATTGTACAAGGGTTGTTCAATAAGTCTTGTTCTATCATTCATTTTTGAAGGTAGCAATAAAAGTAATGATATGTTTATAAAGTATCATTGTCAACAAAGCATTCCTACTCTATTTTTTCCTCTACGAAGAATAACTTAATTTCCATATTTTATTAATTTCGTTATGGCGTATTTGACGAAACGTGATTATCGCGTAATTCTCTATTACAACTTTACCATTATTGAGGATTATAGAACGCTGGTGTCTGCAATTCAAGCTACTATAGTTAAATTTAGACTGGACAATGATCCTCGGCCAGGTAAACCTTTGGAACAGTAGCTCGTGTGGGCAAAGCAATAGGAGATACGTATGGCATACAATCTACCGGCAAGAAGAGCTTTTGAACATTCCTGTAGTTACATTACACAAAATTGAGACTGAGCATTTACAAGTAAAAAAGCTTTGTATGCTTTGGGTACTCCTTATTACGCTAAACAAGCAGGACCCAACGTTGCTTAGATTGGTGGAAGTTCATGTTAAAAAATTGTTAATGGCATCTAAGGACGTAGTTTCGATTGTGACTGTCCCAGTCTTGGTGTTGGTCTTGGTCTTGCTTACATAGTTTCGGTCTTGGTCTTACTAATATTGTCTCAGTCTTAGTTTTGGTCTTGCGTGTTAACTCTTGGTTTTACTCATTTAATCTGATACTTACGTTTTCTTAAATTATTTTTCTAAGCACAAATTTTTCTACATACTGACACAATATTTGTCTTAAATGCTGAAATTTTGAGCTTGTGAAGACTTTTAAAGAAAATAGTGCCGACAGTTGTGTGAGTATCGCGAACTTCTGTTCCAAAAAAAGATTACATTAAAAGTTGGTTCAAATAGTTTAAGTTTTTGGTCTTGGTCTTGCATATTCGAACTTAGTTTTAGTCTTGATCTTGTTCGTTCGATTATGGTTTTAGTCTTCGTCTTCTTCTTGCTATTATAAAGACAGTTTCGATCTTAGTTTTGGTCTTGCGTTTTAGTCTTTCGTATTTGGTATTGGTTTTGTATATTCCATCTTAGTTTTAGTCTTGGTCTTGTTCTTTCGTCTTGGTTTTGTTCGTTCGGTTATGGTTTTAGTCTTCGTCTTTTTCTTGCTAGTATAAAGACAGTTTCGGACTTGGTTTTGGTCTTGCATTTTAGTCTTTCGTATTTGGTCTTGGTCTTGCATATTCGAACATAGTTTTAGTCTTGATCTAGTTCGTTCGGTTATGGTTTTAGTCTTCTTCTCCTTCTTGCTAGTATACAGACACTTTCGGTCTTGGTTTTGGTCTTGCATTTTAGTCTTTCGTATTTGGTCTTGGTCTTGTATATTCGATCTTAGTTTTAGTCTTGGTCTTGTTCGTTCCGTCTTGGTCTTGTTCGTTCGGTTATGGTTTTAGTCTTCGTCTTCGTCTTGCTAGTATAAAGACAGTTTTGGTCTTGCATTTTCTCAAGACTGCAAGACCAATACCAAATTTGCTCATTACTAGACTGACAGCGAAACTTGGATATATCATTACGGCTTACTTACTAAAACACAAAGCAAGATATGGGTATTTGATGATGAGAAGCCACCAACTCAATCTTGATATCTGTTGCAAAAGAATTAATCTGTTATGCTCGCTGGACAGAAGACTGATACTAGTTCATGATACGTTAAGACCTATCTGCCTCAGTTGTTTGAGGAATTGTCGAGTCGTACACCAAACTCGAGACTCAGTTCCTGGTTCTTGCATCACGACAACGTATGCTTATCACAAAGCCGCTGCTACGACGAACTATCTAACGACGGCGGGTATAAGGGTTATGGGGACATCCTCCCTACTGTCCTGACCTTACTTCTTGTGACTTCAGTTTATTTCCCAACGTCAAAACTCGCATGAATTGTCACAAGTTCTTAGCAGAGAAACAGCCAATGTGCGTTTTCGAATAATTAAAGTTAATTCCAAGATAAACTTGGGAAGTTACTTTGAATTAATGTAATTGTATAATATTAAACGACAATACCTAATGTACACCATACGTATTTAAAAAACAATTTTTTTGTACATTACCTACATATTATAAACTGTTTAATCGTTTATTGTAATGTGTTTAAAACGTTAGGCGTAATGTCGTCGACGTATGAGAGTAACGGAAAAGTAAACTTGAGAAAAAGGTTTCCTGTCCTGAACGAGTCGGGAGAACCCAAATAAAACATTGAACGGAAGGGGAGGTCGAAGGATACAAACCGTAATAATGATACTAAATGGCTGGAAAGTGGCTATTAGTCTCATTTAGAGAAGGCAGAGAAAAGAAAATGAAGTCTATTTTTTGTTTTATATTGGTCGCAGCAAGCCCCATTCATTTCTGGTAATGCAGAATAATGTTGTCTTATAAACTAATTTAAAACCAGGCGTGCCTTGGATTTTCTACTCTCGGGAATAAAGATTTAACATTAATATTTGAAAAGTTAGAAAATAAGAATTAGAGGATGCTTAATGGTAAATAAGTACTTCAAATAATTCTGAAAATATTTACAACTATTACAACTTTTTTAAAGTTGACATTTTGATAAATAGTTATATACAGTTGCCCTTTAAATTTATCAGCTAAAGAAATTTATTGATTTCAAATTGTTTTCTGTCATTAAAGATAAAATAAAATATTCCTCTAAAATGGTTGTTTCATTTTCATTTGAAATACTTAAAAAAAAAATAGCCAATATTCATTCCCTGAACCACTTAGGAATATCTTAATTACAATGCGATACAAATTAAGGAAATCAAATTAACTGGCATAATTTTATACAAAGAGGATTGAAATCGATGTAAAATGTCTAGATAACAACACTTGAGTTATTTTACTGGATGAGTAAACATCTGTTCAGCTACTGTACTTAAGCTTTATCTTTGTTTGTTAACTTAATAAATACAATTTTAGGTATAAAGTAATTTAACGGAAAACTTTATGACGGAACTGCTATCACGAATACTTGTAAAACAATAAATTACACGTGCTTTCTTTTACAGATAACAATGTAAAATTGAATATTTGTCTCCCCCCCAGCGATCTTTCAAGTACTACGTAAAAACGTATAGTTAGAACGATCAAAATTGGCAAAGTCCGCAATTGTACGAATGGACGTATCTTCCTTTCTGTTTCACTTGGGACTGTAGTCATTTGCTGCGTTTTGAACATGCCCTTGTTAAGTTAGGAAATGTTAGGGGGCATCCATTAATTACGTGAACTCAGAATAAGGGGGGGTCCAACAAAATCTCACCAAATCTCATTTAAACCCAGGGGGATAATCGGAAATCTGACGTCAACTTCAAAAAATACAAAATATTACAGATATTAAAAAAAAAATTTTTGAGTGTTCATTTTGCCCTCCAAAATAAATTTCATGGCTATTAATATCATGTAGTACGAGAATAATATGAAAAAAAAAAAAAAAATTGTTT
>NW_020439044.1:1192216-1217357 GCF_000699045.2 Agrilus planipennis | reverse complement strand
AAAACAATGTTATTAGATACAGATGGATACTTATTAAAAACAATTAGAAAATATATAACTGTGTATTATATAATGTAAATTATAAAAAAAAATTTTTTAAGTGTTATACATTGAAAACCGATATTTTCTACTAAAAAACCGATTTTCGAATTTCATAATTTTCTCCAAAAAACCGGTTTTTAAAAACCGACAAACCTTACTCTCTAGTCTACTTTGTAAGTTGAAAGAAGAAAGTAAATGCGACAATTTTATTGCAGACTATGCCAATTTTGAACGTCGAAATGATAGGTAGTTGTGTTTTCTTGAGAAGAGCGCAATAATTTCGTTTTATCTCTGTTTGTAATCTAAAATTACTGAGACAGTGCTTACGCAATACTTTAATAAACCTTATGAACAACATTATTCTGAAAAACTGCATTTTGCAAATCAGTAAAATAAAATATTGTTCAATTTGGAACAACAAATTAGAACATGTAGTTCGTTACAAGCAAATTTTAAATTATCTCTTTTACATTTGTTTGAAGGAAACCGGTCGTTATTCTTTTGTCATCGGTTACTCTGCACGCTGGTATTAGGTAACATAATAAGTTACGTACATTTTAAACGTTTTTTTTTGTTAAAGTATTTTTTTATTTCTGCCACCTCTATAATACTATTCATCACATGTTTCACACTTTACCTTCAATTTCTTATTTGTACTGTTAATATTGATTCCTACCTTTACTTTTTTTCTACACTGTGCTTCATTGGATATTTCTTATCTAAATTTTCTATTCTACAACTATGATGAATTGCAGAATAAATTTCTTACAGATAGAGTCATCTACATGTTTTGCGAAAAGTTAGTTTAACCTTAAAGGCTTAAAATAATATGACCATATCTGGTATTAATTTTGTAAATATCTTCATCACTTTTTATTAATTTAGTACTTTCTCCATTAAGATTGTTAATCCTCTACAAATCGATACCCGCTGGTCATTTTTGTAATACAATAAAAGCTATTTGCATCAAGTTCGTAACCTTGATGTAAGTTGTAAGTTATAAGCAGAGTAAGTGGATCATGTTCAGCTTATGAGAAGATTTAGTTTCACGAGTTGCTGCTGTCCTGAGAGTAAAGAATGACTGCAAAAAATGTGATGATGGCATATTTCTCATCATCATCATCATAAGGTCATCAGTCCTAAGACTGGTTGGACACGTACCTCCACTCTTTCCTATCCTGAGCTAAACTTCGCATTTCCCTAAAACTAGAACAACCCACATCCTTAACTATTTGCGAAGAGTAATCTAATCTAGGTCTACCTCTACCCCTCCTAACTCCTGTTTCTGCCTCTAATATGTCTCTGACTAGACCTTCATGCCTAAGAAGGTGTCCTACCAACCTATCACGCCTATTTTTTATTGACTTCCACAGAGTCCTCTGTTCTCCTATTCTTTCTAATACCTCTTCATTTCTAACCTTTTCTACCCACGATATCCTCATCATCCGCCTATAACACCACATTTCGAACGCTTCTAACCTTTTCTTTTCCGCCGCTCCCACTGTCCATGTTTCGTACCCGTACAACGCCGTGCTTCAGACAAAAAAATTTATATTGAAAACCGAACTCCAATAAAGAAAGTTTTCATTATAAGAACGAACCTTACAATTTCACTGCTGCATAACCCTAATTAAAAAGCTGTATCACTTATTGAAAACGAATAAACAGGACAGTGGTTTTAATATCTTATTTACACTATATGCAAATCGTTGTTCCAAATGTGCGAAGATGTAACATAAAAAAATGGACTGACCACAATCTATGTTTTTGAATATTTCTTGATTCTGAAATTAAAAGTGGGGTTCCAATAGAGGGTGGTGAATTTCGAATTTAGCGCCTATCATTGGTTAAGAGAAGTGATAAGAAAGTTGACTAAAGGAAAGAGGTATTAAGAGGGCAGGGCAGGGGTAGCACAAGTAATGCAAATGTCTAATGACAACGCCTGACGAAATTTCCAAATCTACCGTTTCCGACTAAGTACAATAGATATTCTAAACCTTTACAAAAATAGAATTCAAACCACCATAAAATTGAAATAAACTGCATTCGCAAATAATCGGATTATAAAGTAAACAAGAACAAAATTCGAGCTATAAAATATACCCAAATGTGTATTGACAATAAATAGCATAAATATTTGAAATAGTTTTATGACGTGCAGTTTAATATCTTTAGAAATGCAAATAATAATAGAATGTTGCACCCCATTTCTTAGACTTAAATACAACAGCTGTCATGGTTTTTTACATGACCTAAATTATGGAAAGTTGGTAGATACGTTATGAATCTTACAATTTTTAGAAGTAAAAACCAACTTTTTTTTTGTTAGTTTTGTTTCCAAACTCATTGCATTCACTATTAAATAGTCAATTTTCAAGTGCACCTTGCCCAGTAATTTTAAAACCAAACAAGTACTTATAGAAAGCAGAAACGTTAAAGCAATAAAAGCACGTTTTTGAGATAAATAATAATTACATACGTACCTTTTGTTGATTACATTTAACTCGCAATTGTAATAAATTAACGTGAACGATAACATTAGTTTTTATTTCGACAAGTTGGTTCAGTTTCAAATTTTAATTTTAATGATAATAACATTAATTATCAAGAATTATCAAATTATGTACTTATCCACGTGAAAATTCAAAATGTTTAGGCGCTGTTGTTTACATGTGTCGGGCACCTTCACCAGTTTTTACTTTATTAAAGCAACTAATACAAATAAGATTATTTCTAATCCTTGTATTTTTTTATTTTAATTCAAAAATTCGCTTTTACTGCTTTTTCTTTAATTAGTAAAAAAAATTGTATTGGAAGGTTCTCCGTATTTTACAAACCCATCGCTTATATGAATGTATCATTTATTTGTTTTAAAGTTAGTAATTATGTCACTGTTTAAGGACAAAAAAACAAACAGAAAATTAAGATTCGCTTTTATTAACAAACAATTTTCGTCACTTTAAATGATCACAATATTGAATAAATATACGAACAAGCACTAATTATAATACATATAGAAGAGAAGTATAACACTATTTGATTAATTTAGCTCACATTGTTTGCAATTATATTTTTCATTTTAGTAATATATCGATTGAGCAACTCGTTTTTATACGACACGCTCTCTATTTTAGACTCACTTCAAATTCAGAAAGGTCCTACTTTTTTCAGAATGTATGTGAGACGAAAAATTAGAAGAAGTGACTGATTTTAGATATCTAGAAAGTCAGATAAGTCAAGACGGAAGGAGTAGTAGGGATATAAAGAAGAGGATAGCGCAGGGTCGTGTCGCCTTTAATAAAAAGAAGTCACATCTATACTCGCGAACGGTTAATTTAGAAATTCGAAAAAGGTTGTTAAAGGTGTACATTTGGGGCGCGGGGTTTTACGGGTGCGAAACATAGACAGTGAGCGCGACGGAAAAGAAAAGGTTAGAAGCGTTCGAAATGTGGTGTTATAGGCGAATGATGAGGATAACGTGGAGAGAGAAGGTTATAAATGAAAAGGTATTAGAAAGAATAGGAGAACTCTATAGATGTCAATAAGAAATAAGCGAGATAGGTTGGTAGGATACCTTCTCAGACATGAAGGTTTAGTCAGAGACATATTAGAGGCAGATACAGGAGTTAGGAGGGATAGAGGTAGACCCAGATTAGATTACTGTTCACAAATAGTTAATGATGTGGGTTGTTCTGTCGGGTTGTTCGGAAAGTCATTTCGTTTTTTCCCGACAGAGGATTTAATTGTATTCTTTTGCACCCAACTTCACATTTAAGCCGTATAATTTTTATATGCTTTGAGAGCTCATATAGCAAGGCTTGTGTGTGAAAAATTCCAATTAATTCTACGCAGTAGTTTTTGGTTGGTGCCCTTTTAAATATGGAGAGCGATAAGCAGCATTTTCGACATATCTTACTGTTTTACTACAGAAAGGGTAAAAATGCTGTTCAAGCCAGAAAGAAATTGACTGATGTGTATGGAGAAGGTGTGTTGACAGTACGCCAGTGCCAGAACTGGTTCGCTAAATTTCGATCCGGCAATTTTGATGTCGAAGATGCACCACGTTCGGGAAGGCCGGTTGAAGCTGATAAAGACGCGATAAAGGCATTAGTTGATGTGAACCGGCGAATAACAACACGTGAGATCGGATTGAGGTTAAATTTATCAAATTCAACAGTTTATGACCACTTGAAAGGCCTGGGATTATCCTCGAAGCTCGATGTATGGGTTCCCCATGTTCTCACAGAGAGAAATCTGTGTCGCCGCATTGACGTCTGCGATTCGCTTCTCAAACGTCACGAAAATGATCCGTTTTTGAAGCGCATCATCACTGGGGACGAAAAATGGGTTGTATACAACAACGTCAAACGCAAGAGGTCATGGAGCAAAAAAGATGAACCGGCTCAAACCATTTCCAAAGCCGATATTCACCAAAAAAAGGTGATGCTGTCTGTTTGGTGGGATTTTAAAGGAATCGTTTTTTTTTAGCTTTTACCGGATAACACAACGATTAATTCGGAAGTCTACTGTCATCAGCTGGACAAACTGAATGATGCACTTCAACAGAAAAGGTCAGAACTAATCAACAGGAAAGGTGTAGTGTTTCACCAAGACAACGCGAGACCTCACACAAGTTTGGTCACTCGCCAAAAGCTTTTACAGCTTGAATGGGATACAATGCTACACCCACCATATTCTCCAGACCTGGCACCATCGGATTATTATTTGTTCCGGTCACTCCAAAATTTTTTAGACGGTAAAACCTTCACCTCAAATGAGGAGGTCAAAAACCTCCTCGATCAGTTTTTTGCCAGCAAAGACCAAAAATTTTATGAGCGTGGAATTATGCTACTACCAGAAAGATGGCAAAAGGTGTTGGACCAGAACGGTCAATATATAATTTAATAAAGTATTTGTTTATTATACGAAAACTGTCTTTCATTTCCACAAAAAAAAAAAACCGTATAGTTTTAGGGAAATGCAAAGTTTAGCTCAGCATAGGAGAGTGGAGGTGCCTGTCCAACCACTCTACGACTAACGACCTTATGATGATGATGATGATGTGGTCTAACATAATTTCAATTGTTCAATTAAATTAGCCGTAAAAGCCAAAAATGTACCACAATCCGAGAATCCTGAAAACAAATTTGCATGCTAATTTCAAAAGAACTTACCATGCAAAAATTGTAAAATTGGTTAGAGAATTTCTAGACAGCCAGAATCAGGCTCATAATTAGCCACTAATTAACCGCTGATGCTAATTTCAACAGAAGTTACCATACAGAAATTGTAAAATTAGTTTCGGAATTCTTAGACAGCTAGAACCAGGCTCATAATTATCCTCTAATTAACCGCTGATGCTAATTTCAAAAGAATTGTAAAATCAATTAGGGATTTCCTAGACAGCCAGAATCAAGCTCATAATTAGCCACTAATTAGCCGCTGATGCTACTTTCAAAAGAAGTTAGCATGCTACTGACCGTTTAGTATTTCCATGCTAACCATTTTGACAGTAAAATTTCGGTGAATGTTGATTTATATACTTAC
Organism: Agrilus planipennis; assembly: GCF_000699045.2. NCBI lineage: Eukaryota > Metazoa > Arthropoda > Insecta > Coleoptera > Buprestidae > Agrilus > Agrilus planipennis. The sequence goes on along the minus strand of NW_020439044.1, from coordinate 1,211,768 downwards.
CGAGAAAGGATTTAAATATAACCATTTAATTTATTATGTACCTACCCTTTTTTACTTACCTACACGTTTTTTTCTGTACGCATTTTTGAGGAGCTTATCTACTATGTAAATAAAAAATTAGTGTCTACTTTGGTCGGTTTTTATGTAGGTTAAAAATGGAATGTCGAATTTTTGTCTGAAGCTTTTTAATTCCATCCTAATTTTCGATTTATCTTTATCTTTTTATCAATAGATAAGTGTGCGAATGTGATGCTAGAAATGAGGTATACTAAGAAATTTTGAAAACCGAATTTTTTTAAACAGGTCCAATTTCCAACGATAAATAATATCTTCACTTTTTGTAATTAATCAGACATAAGAGAGTAGATAAATCATTTTTAATTCTCATACAATTTTCGTTTGTCCCTGAACACAACAGTGAACAAGTCAACATTACATTTAAAGTAAATCATTTGTTCCTACAAATTATACTTATAATTACAGGCTTTCTCTCATTTAATTAAGGCAGCAGCTTGGTCAATTAATTTATACCCCCTTTTAATAGAAGCGCACGTGCTTTGACACGCACGTATATAAGTTGCAGGGAAACGAAATGGTCGCTTTGTGTTTTTTTTTTACTTTTATGCACGCAATATTTATGTTGATCATTTTTTTACACTTGTACCTGAAGTAACGTCAAATCTATTACTGTACATTACGCAGTAATTTGCAAGCTTTTCTCCTTAACAATTTACTTAATTGCAATTGTGACATAAAATCATAAAAATAGATTCAATTTATAATTTTGTAGCACCACACAATGGTGAGTAATTAACGTTTTTGGAAGTGACTTATGAAGTATTGACTACATTCACTTGTTGTTAACGTTACATAACTTATTGCACAGTATGTACATTCCCTATATTATTATAAAATGTAAAAGAGAAAGAACGAAATTGCAATAAAAGAAAACAAAATTTTTCTGGTGTTTATTAATTAGTTAATGCAATGGTTTAATTAAAAAATACAATCTACAGAAGTTTCACAAGTATACACTCACCCGCTTTTTGTTGTTAGAACATATTTGGTACCGTTCTTCTCTGTTGAAGAGTATACTTTGATAACAATCGTGTATTTCTTTTTAAGACGTAATTAAAGTAATAAAAATAAAATACCTGCAATTCCTTTTGAATGCGAGGAATGACGTACAAGTTGTTGGCGGTTATTGCACCATAAAATCGGCTTTCTCTGGTATTCACCTCGTCATTTCGAGGTATAGAAATGGCAATAAAAACGATAAAGATTTCTAAGCCCGACGGGTAATTGAAAAGGGAAACAAACTGTAGAAGCGTTTTAAATGATTTACTGCTGAACAGTTATTGCATTCGGTCTTCAGACGGGAAGAGCTTTAATTGATAAATAGTTGCACGTGAGAGAAAATGCAATTTCATTCTTTCATTTACGTAAATGTAAACTGTTGCGCTCAGTTGTATATGACAGCGGTTCCCAATTCTTGTTTTGCACCGGAACCTTTTTTGATCCGTCCTTTTTTGGCGGAACCCCATCTTGACAAAAAGTGAACTGATGATACTTTTAAATAATTACAAGATATTCATGTTTAAGTTCGATCCAAAGGTAATCCAAATTTGAGTCAAGTGATTCCGATTAGAGAGTTCAAATTTTCATACTCCGACGCAGTTAAAATTGATTGTTTAATCTGATTTGTGAATGGGCTCTGTGCTCAATAGCTGTCCTGTAACTACTCTGGAAAATAGTCTTTCAAGGATTGTTTGAGGTTCAATAGATGTTTATATATGGTTTTATCCACATGTGATGATGTTACTTGTTAATCATTTTCTTCGATAAGTCTGCTTAGGATAGTGTACAGACGACTCTGTACGTTACACGTCCATTTAAAAAAGAACTTCGGTGTAACTATTTCTATATTTTGTTTTTGGATATTAACCGTTAAACGATTGGAATGAAAAATTTAGAAACTGCTAAACTATTTATTATATTTACAAAGGAATTAAAATTAACAAAGTGAACGTCTACAATGATACTGAAAGAATCCTGTTTGTACAACTCTACAACTTAAAACTAACTTAAATACATAAACAGACCTCCTGAAGGGACAGAGGGTGAACAGGCTGTACCAAGCTAGTAATAATTAAGCAGTACAGATGTTTTGACCCAAGAGGTCCGACAAAGATACCTGAAGGGCAATAAACTGAACAAAATAGGACTTCACAATTGCCTGAAACATGTTAACTTGGATGAAATATTTTTGTGAATTCCCACATAACTGTAGAATTAATATATATGTATATACAGTCAGGACTGAACAGATAGGTAACTGTTTTTTTCAATACACTCCAACCAGAAGCCAAATTGTTTTTTTTTAGATATTGTGTATCTCACTGTAAACGTAGTTGTGGTTCCTCACCGTAAGGACCTACTGATTACGTTGAGTTTATGGAATACCTATACCTATCGACCAAATAAACCAATTTAATTATCCATTTCTCATCATGCAATAGTTCAACATGACTAAGAGATGTAAAAATCTGTTGTCTTGTTGTATGAAGTAATCGATATGTAGTTCATTAACCTAATACAGCAATACAACATAATCATTAGTGTAGATCAGTCATTGTAGAACAGTTGTTGTTGCAATACTGTCACTTGAACGATCATATCGGCTCTGTAGGAGCGAAATCCTCGATTGGAAAGAAGATAATCCCCAAAATAATCCACGCGAAATAGCAGGGAACGTTGGGTCCTCTCATGTGACAGTGTGGTAAATTTTAAAGAAACAGTTGCTGCATCATTATTATTTGCAGCGAGCACAAGCCTTGCTTTGCGGGACGAAATCTTGAAATGCGAAATTTTTGAAGACTTATTTGACTTTTTTGTCAAGTTTACTTACTCACCTGCAGAAAGGTAACATGCCTTGGCAATACCTCAACAGTGGTGAGGATATTTGCCTTAATAAAATTACAATTGTCCAGATGATGCTTATTTACCGGCTAGTATTTACGTAACACATTTTTTGTTTCTTTTGTATTCGTAATTTTACATAGTATTGCCTGTAATGTACTTATTTAATTTATTTAGTCCAAACGCTATGTGTAGTACTAGAGGGTTTGTTTATTGTAGACGTTTGATAAAATCGGCTATTTTTAACAGGTCAATTGAAAAGTCCCCGGCCTCAAATAGTAAAACACATTTTTTTTGCAAAATTCGTTTTTTTTATTCAACATAATTCCCTTTAAGGGTGATACACTGATTATAGCGATCCTCCAACTTTTCGATACCATTTTTGTAGTACGATTTGTCCTTTGCTTCAAAATAGGCCTCAGTTTCGGCGATCACCTCTTCATTCGACGAAAATTTTTTCCCAACGAGCATTCTTTTGAGATCTGAGAACAGGAAGTAGTCGCTGGGGGCTAGATCTGGAGAATACGGTGGATGCGGAATCAATTCGAAGCCCAATTCATGAATTTTTGCCATCGTTTTCACTGATTTGTGAGACGGTGCATTGTCTTGGTGAAGCAGGACTTTCTTTTTCTGCAAATGCGGTCGTTTCTCGGCGATTTCGTCCTTCAAACGGTCCAATAACGCTATGTAATAGTCGCTGTTGATGGTCCTTCCTTTTTCAAGGTAGTCAATGAAAATTATTCCACGCGCATCCCAAAATACAGACGCCATAATCTTGCCAGCCGACTGTTGCGTTTTTGCACGCTTTGGAGCGGGTTCATCGTGTGCAGTCCACTCCGATGACTGTCGATTCGACTTCGGAGTGAAATGATGGAGGCATGTTTCATCCATTGTCACATATCGACGCAAAAACTCGGGTTTATTACGCGTGATCATCTTCAAACACTGCTCTGAATCATCAACTCGTCGTTGTTTTTGGTCAAAAGTGAGCTCGCGCGGCACCCACTCTGCACAGAGCTTTCTCATACCCAAATATTCGTGAATGATGTGATGTATACGTTCCGTTGATATATGTAGAGTGTCTGCTATTTCATTCAATTTCAATTTACGGTCATTCAAAATCATTTTGTGGATTTTTTTAATGTTTTCGTCCGTAACAGCCTCTTTTGGGCGTCGACTGCGTTCACCGTCTTCGGTGCTCATTTCACCACGTCTAAACTTGGCATACCAATCCTTGATGGTTGATTTTCCTGGGGCAGTGTCCGGAAATTCGTTATCAAGCCAAGTTTTTGCTTCAACTGTATTTTTTCCCTTCAAAAAGCAATATTTTATCAACACGCGAAATTCCTTTTTATCCATTTTTTTCACAATAACAAAAGTTGCTTCACTAAAAATGCTATAATTCACAAACTAATGATCCGACAGCCGTCAAATTTATAGACGCGTCTTTTGAAGGTTAGGACTAACTGAAAATCATATGGATTTGGTTCTGGTGCCGCCATCTATGTGTCAGGCCGGGGACTTTTCAATTGACCCTAGTACAATCTTGATCCATGTAGCAGCAGAGTTTTCATCATCGTACTACGCTAACTGGCAGACACCTATGTTGTCAATTCACGCAAAGGACCTGCTTGGTTATTTCGATATTGCAAACAGAAAACAAATTTACCTAATTATAATTATGTTTAGATATTTATTTGTTTCGTGTTGAGTTCTTTGTATTACATTATAGTGTTCACTAATTTCTTTAGTTTTGATTTTTAAATTACTAACAATCAAAAAAATATTCTTGAAGACTTCATTTAGATGGAAATATTTTTTAGTATACACGTATGAATAACTACTTTACTTTAATTTTGTACAATACAAACCCAACTAATGTTCCTAAAAATGAAATTAAAATGTAAAAAGAATAATAAGAAATTAGCCAGGTATTTACTGAGCATACTTATTACGAGTGAAATCTCACGTGTTTCTAAGAGTACAGTTGTTTAACATACACATATGGAGTCTGCAATTCACTTTAAAGACTCGTCGACTTGCTTTCTAAACATTAGATTCCTGGAGTAAAAAGGAGTTAAATGAAAAGCTTTAATTTGTAAAAAAGCAGTAGCCCTTAGCATACAAAGGGTCTTTTTATGGAGACGAAGCTTATGCATCGCTGTATCCGAGCTTTAAAAATTGAAAAAATATTTACCGACTGTTTTTCCATTCCGGTGGCGGACGGTTAAATATGGGGTGGCATTATTAGCCCCATTTAATTGGGGGCTCGTTGCCAGCAAGTTCAATAAATAGTGGTGCGAATACACCTCTAACGGGTATCGAATGGGTGTCCGAACCCGGTACCAAAATTAATATATACGGGCTCCATCGATTTCAAATTACACCACGCCTATTTAGTGTAACATTATATCGGAGACTTATAAACACGAATAACCACAGCACCACGTCGTGGTGGTCGGTGGTCAGAATATAGCAGCAGGCAGCAGGTACATTAGTTTTAATGACTTTTCCGGATTTATGCAGGAAATGCCGGAAACAAGACAGCAAAAGCGTTTCTCACTACACCCATCAATTTGGTAAAATAAACGCTCATTCGTATGATCCACTTTGGTTTTAAAAAAGGTTTGATTTTAAATCTTCGTCAGTCATAACAAAATTTGTAGTGCAACTAATCTAAAGTGATCTCATTTTCATTGAGACAAAGCAGGACAAATGGGATGAAATGAGAATTACAATTTAGTTATATATTTTATTGTATACATTCATATACTTGTACAAAAATGTATTTATTATTAATTATTGGTAACTATAAAAATATTTGTAAAAAATAATAATTTGAACATTATGATTTTTAAACAAATTAAATTTTTTATTAAAAAAAATATGATTTTTTAACGACAATGATCGAACACCACCGAGTAATTCTAACTCAGTACATTGCCTAATATAGTTTACTCTGCATGCATTTTATGTGTTTTTTTATGAGTTTTGACGTGACAACGTCTTATAATTCGATGGAGCCGGCTGCATGCACGAAAAAACATGACTCATGCGGCGTTACCTCGCTCTGAGGCGTTCCATTTAAGGCTTGAAGTGCAAGCGAGAGCGCGGAACGAGCGACAAAGAGGCACAATCGGCCTCCGCGTTCGGCAGCGTTCGACATCTGTCTCTCTCCTACTTGAGTGAGCGATGCGTCCGCATGGACAGCTGCTATACAATAATACATTTCCATTTACCTCCTTCTCTATATCCATACAAAATATCTATCAAACAAATAAAATTAAAATTTTCTTTTGAAAAATGAAACCATCCCATCAGTATTTTCTTATGACGTTGTCACGTTCAACTATCGTCAGTAAACCGACTTTACAGACAACCGATTTTTTATTTATTTCTTTATATTCATCATAATACTTAATAAAAGCGGGACATTTTTAAAAATCGGCGGGATGCAGGACAGTCCACAAAAAAGCGGGACTGTCCCGTCAAAATCGGGACGTGACGTCACTTTAAACTACTCTCAATTTCGCTTGTAACATCCCAATAGGAAATGAGTAGCTACATTTTATCAGCAATTTGTTAAAAATGGTTCAAAGCACGTACGATTTATCTTTGTTTATATTGTTATTGATTGTTAACAAAAAACTTACATTTAACGAAAGCGGGGAATACGTTACAAAATATATTTAACTATGCTATAGAAAGTTCCCTGATAATAGCCCGTGACTTCAGTTATTTCACGTTATAAGCGCGGACTTCATAAGTAAACTTATACTTTTCAAAACAATTACGACTACACTATTATAATAAAAAAAATATACTTACAATGTTCCGTTAAGAAATACTTTTTTTAATTTTCTATCCGTTGAATAATACAGATAAAGTACTTAACAAATACACAAAAAAATACCTATATACCCTTTTTACATCATCATAATAATTTGAATGAAGGCTTGAACTCTTCTAAGGGCAGTCAGAATATCAGAATAAATTGACGCTACCACTCATTAGAGGAAACAAGGGAATGCCGTTCGCTTAAAGAAAAACTTTTATTTTTATTACATTAATATTTTTTGAAATTACGACGAAATAACAATGAATTAATTGCAACTATTTCGCGTTTTAAGTTATGACGTATCATTTTCAGTGGTTGAGTGATGTAAAACGTATTGAGGATGCATCTGACAAGCTTAGGAGAAATGTATATAAGTCCTGCAATTGTTAACTCACCTATTTTTTGAAGCCATTGACCAGGACTACTATTTGGGAGGACGCCGCTTCGATTCCAAGTCCGTCTGCCCCGATACGTGTTTTCCTGTGGTTTCCTTGCATCAGAAAATACTACAAATGACGCAGTAAACGCCATCTGTAGCACGATGCTACATTTCCTTGGATCACTTAGATAAATACTGGGACAGTAATGCTCCACAAATGATCTTTCACTCTTCTCTGTCTGCATTTAATCCGTCCCATCTATTTCAAACCACCACCCACCCATTTCCCAAAGGAGGTTGAAGATAGTCAATCACCCTACCCTTTGGCGTAGTCCAGAGGGACTGCCCGCATAGTAGCAGAAGTAGCTGGTGGGAATGAAACATCCAAAAGTTGTTTTTGTTCAACCAGAGCTCAAAAAAATTAATTCGGTCTGCTACTAGATGCCGATTAGCTACATAGCAAGAGTTACCAAATGCTACTGGCCCCACGTCTTAGAGGGCTTCGTGTCTGTGCGTAAAAAAATCTACACCATATACAGACCATCCTTACTTACCCCTAAATTCCTAATATTGTGTTCGAGTTATTGGTTTAATCCGGCTATTTAGATTTACCAAAAATCCAATAATTACGGATATTTAATGTTATAAATCGACTATTTTACAATCAATCGTTACTTCCATGTTCAGTTTATTATTCTTTATGTATATATATATGAGTTAGCTAGAGGTACAATTTGGCTTTTTTTTACACTATTACAGATTTGCAGTTTTTACGTTTATTTGTATTATTTTTTTATCGGTCGTTGTGAACTGATGTCCTATTGGCAACAAAAAATACGAGGCTATAAGACCATCTGATAAACTTTGATCGGAAAATTCTTTAAAATTGTGTTTCCCACATTTAGAATTAGTTAACATTTAGGTATTTGAATTTGATGATCACCAACTGTAGTACGTTCTTATTCAACATTAATGCGCATTGAGAATGAGCTACGATGCTTAGATACACAATGGTTCAAGAACGTTTAAATAATCTCACTTTAATGAACACAGGAAATGCTTAATTTAGACATATTGGTTTTATTAGTGTTATTTCTAATTTTCACACTAAATCACGAAACAAGTTTTTTGTTAGCGTGTACTTAGCAGAGGACAGCCGAAAAATTACTATTTTGTAAAATCATAATGAGTGTCTGGTGTGTCGTGGAAACACCAAATTATTATTGGTATTAATAAATTTTTGTAATTGGGTCATAAAAGAAAAATAAATATTTATTTTTTTTGGTAGGTCTGCAGCGCCTGTATACGAGTCGGCCCGGTTTATAAGATAATTTTAACATAAGATACAGAAACATAACCCATCGCTTTAATTAGTCCGAGTAACTTTGTACATGTCCACAAGGATTAGGTACCAAATTTTCAACATACGTGTAAATCACTGGGGCTGTTAATTCGCAATGCAAATATTTTCGTAGTGTGTATGAGGGTCCCGAGTTCGGCCAAGAGCGTCGCCGTTATTAGCCCTCGTCAAACATAAGCACTGGCATAACCCTATTATTTATTTCATACATACGTATGTCAAGTTGAAACACGCACTTGCACGCTCTATGGCAATTAGCGTTATCAGTATCGTCGCAAGGGTTCATATACACCCATACAAATAGACGTATAGGTATATGTACAGTGCATATATGTACTTACATATACTTGTGAGGTCCTGCTCGAGAACGAACAAATGGACATTTTTCATTCTGGAAAGCTGATGTGTGAATGTCGCTGGCGTGACGAAAGTCCTCATTAAGAAAAATAGGAATAAGGAAAGTTATTATTAAGAAATTTTAATGAGAACGACAGAAATGAAAGCAATAGAAATTTACACTCTCTATGGATCTGAATTGTAACACACAAATATACATCATTTACGTTTTTATAGCAAACTTGCCTACCAAAAAATTCCGTCAGGAGTTGTATTTGTATGTTATTTCTTCTATCCTAAGAATTTATGTCCACAAAATGTTAAATGGGACAGCTTTTTTAAAGGATTCATGGTAAATGTTTAGATGATGGCCCCCTTTCCCCTTGGGGGGTGGGGGTGGGTGGGATCGAAAGAGGAGGTCTCCCCCACCACTGTACCATAAAAAGTTCGTGGCGGACTCACCCCCATAAAAAGTTATGGCGGTTAGATGGGGGTTGGGGTAGGGGGAATTGAAAGAGGGTAGGGGGGATCGAAAGAGGGTGGTCACCTGAGTAAAACCCCATAAAAAATTTGCGGCGGTCTCACCCCCATAAAAAGTTATGGGGGTTGAAAGTTGATTATTTTGACAATTTTCATACACTATAATTCAAATAAAATTCAATAAAAAAAATATTTTCAAGCGGGTGGAGGTGGGGGATCGAAAGAGGGTGGTCACTTGAACAAAACCCGATAACCTAACCTAACCTACCCTATTGATAAAGATATTTAAATAATGTTTTATATAACTTTCTCAAAATTTTTATGTATTTTTCATTAGTTTTACATTTGAATATTGTTTAAGAATGACTATATAAATATTTACATGCCTAGAAATGTATAAAAATTCGCATATTTAGTAACTTTGAACCCCCATAACTTTTATGGGGGTGAGACCGCCACGAACTTTTTATGGTACAGTGGTGAGGGAGACCTCCTCTTTAGATTCCCCACCCGCACCCCCTTCTGGGTTGGGGGGCCATCATCTAGACCTTTACCGAATTCGTCAACTATTATTTTTGTAGATGTGATGTGTGATTATTTCAGGGAATTTCCGTATTTAGAAAATACACCTTTATCATTTATCTTTCGCTTCCAAACAGAAAATTAGTATTAAAGCAAGAATACACTTATACGGTTTTAATGTCTTCGGCGTTAATGCAATAATATTGAGTGTGTAGCCGTGAGATAAAAAATTATCCGGAGACCACTCGGAAGTTACGTTTCTGAATGTTTTTAAATAAAACTTGTAGCGAATTCGGTTGGTGTTTTTAATAAGAAGGTTTCTTACATACTAACTAACAATATTAAATTTACTTAAAACTAGAGAACAACTAACAAAAGGGGTGGAGTCTAATTGAAACATATCATGGTGGTGGATAAATATAGGAATTTCCTTAATGTCTTTTTAATATGAAATATTCTCAATTTTTACCCACTACATACTTCCTCAAATTAATGAGAAAAAATTTGTTGCTGTCACACCCCCGCCGGGAATCGAACCCGGGCTTTTTGGCTTTACGCGCCAATGCTTTGACCACTAAATTAAGAATATTTCATATTAAAAACTAGCTCACTTCGGGAAGATTTCTACATTGTATGTATATTTATATTTCTTAATGTCGTCATATACGAGAGGGTGTTGAGTTCAACCAGATACAGAAAATTTTTGAAAACAAGTATGAAAGAGCTAACAATGAGTTAGGTATTAGTAACAATCAGAAAAACCTCATTTATACTACCAGGAACTATTTGAATTCCTCACGTACGTTTTGTCTGTGTGACAAATAGAATATTCACAAAATATTGTAAAACCAAATACTAAAACAAAGGAATTTATGACTTAAACCTAAATGTTATAAAGTTGAACTGAACAAAGGAACAAAGAAATTTAAAATGTAATCAAAGCAAATAATAACACTAGATCTAACTAAACGGAAAAGTTCTTGAATAAAAATAATTGTAAAAATACAGACAATTATTAACACTAAACATTGAGCGTTAGTAATTTTTTAGTTTTTAGATTGATTAGAAGCCTGGGATGATCTTACCTTGGTTGGCTAGTTCGTTTTTGATCTTGACTCAGTCTACTAGGTACATCACTCTTTTCCCTTGCTCTGACTTTGACAAGAAATTCCTGATCAATGGTCCACAAAACGTTGAGATACTATCAAAGATGTTTGTTGAGAATGAAAATATTAAATACTATTACTAGGGCCACGCTTTCCGGACGGAGAACGATTATTTTGACCCGCTATGTTTCTGAAACCAACTATTTGCTAAATTTTTTTGTGATTACTATCACATTATAACTAATAATTTGTTCAATTTTGGTAACTCGTCTATCACGTAGAAGTGAGTTACACCGTGGATTCAGTTGAGCAAGTAGATATATTCATCTGTTTAAATGGACTTTGTCAAAGGAACTGCATTTAATGTAGTATTGTACTACAGATGGCGCTTACCGCGTCATTTGTAAGATTTCATGATAATTTAAGGCACAATTTATTTCCAAAAACGACCCAAAAGCAGTTAGGTATTTCTCAAGGTAGTTCCTTTAATGTCGAAAAGTAAACAAATTTACCTAATTATAATTATGTTTAGATATTTATTTGTTTCGTGTTGAGTTCTTTGTATTACATTATAGTGTTCACTAATTTCTTTAGTNGATATATTCATCTGTTTAAATGGACTTTGTCAAAGGAACTGCATTTAATGTAGTATTGTACTACAGATGGCGCTTACCGCGTCATTTGTAAGATTTCATGATAATTTAAGGCACAATTTATTTCCAAAAACGACCCAAAAGCAGTTAGGTATTTCTCAAGGTAGTTCCTTTAATGTCGAAAAGTAGTTTATTATTATTATTAATGTTATAATTTAAATATCAATACCTACCTAGTTGGTACCAAGTTGGATTGATAAGTTATTCAAGGTGCATTTGTTCAGGAACAAATTTTTCCACGTTTAAAGAATATGAAGGCAAAAATATAGATTCATTTCCGTCGCGGAATGAATATGTATTACCGAAGGTTTATTCTACGGTTAATTACAACTTTGCAATGCAAATATGTAGCACTTCTGTATTTAGGTTATCGTTATATTTAATTCGCATTCTGTATTCACCGGGCGAGCTCGCTTCCAAAAGGGTGAAAAAAAAATAACATCAAAGGATAACGAGACCTTTGTTACACGTAACATTTCAATGAACCAGCGCCAATGTTGATGCGAACTATGTTAAGCATATGATATGCACATATACATTATACATACGTTAAACTTTTGAGATATTCACATTTTTAATCACTTATTCATCTGTTCTATCTCAAACAGAAATGATTAGTCATACAATTCTTATTTCTAATAAGGGGTACAGATCGTACTAAGTATTTCTTAACCAACTATGAGGAAATGGAAATTGATGCTTAATGGATTTTCAAAAAAAAAGAAAGATTGAGTATTTCACCATAAAAAATATAGAGTTAGGAGGTGGAAATATTAGATCTAAATTCCTGGCAGTGTGTTGTAGCGTTCTAAATCACAGATTAGCGTTTGGGAGGACACTGATTCAATGGGTCCACTTGCCATGCTCATGGCAATAATATTCGAAAGATAATCTTTTACTTTTCTTGCGTCTTAATTTCGTTTTATCTTTCTCACTATCTTCCACCCATTTCCATCATTTCTAAAAGGAGGCTGAAGAGGGAATTCCATCACATTCTCTGGCTATGCACTATATTGTAGGTCGGAGTGACTGTCCACCAATTAGCATTAATATCTTCTTGAAGTGAAATACACAAAAGTTCTTTTATCGTCGCTGCCGCTAGTTGAACTTCAGCTGCAACAGGAGTCAAATGTCGGTAGAATTGTTATCTTGCTATGTAAGTTCGTTGTATAGCAAAACGTGTTTCTTTGAGCGACATATTGCCCAAACTCTTCAAAGCTGGTCCTTAAATGATCGAACTGGTAAAGTGAGTTTATAAAAGAACATCAAAGCTCTAAACAGCAGAATCGAGTTCATTCCGAACTGAAGAAAGTGTGAATGAGGAAATTTTGCACGAAATCAATACGAACCAGGTGTTTTTTTATCTTTAAAGGAATTGTTCACAAGAAGTGTTTTCTAGAGGAATGTACAAAATAGATCAAAGTATTTACTTGCATAATCTGGATTATTTGAGAAAGCGTGTTTTAAGAGCTCTCTTCTAGATCTTCATAGTCTCCATGTCTTTTCTTTAGACTAAAACCTGAAGAGAAAACTCATTTTGGGAACAACAGAAAAGGTTCTGTGATAATGACTTTAAACAGCTTGCACAATATTATTTCTGGCATGACTATAAATAGTGGCAGAGTAAAGATGGACGATACGGGCTTGCCATCGAGGCTTCTGGTTCTAACGGGTCATCAAATTTATAGAGTCCCTATTTAATAAAGTTCCAAGCAAGGTCAAAATACTTTCACGGGGAAGAAGAATAAATACTGCTACAATTCTTAGAATTTACTTGCATGTCCTAGATTATTTAAAAAACATGTTTTAATAGATCACCCCTAGATTGTCATACATAGCCTCCTGTGCCTTTTCCTTAGACTAAAGCAACATCTGTAGGAGACTTACTTTGAAATCAACAGAAAAAGTTCTGTAATAATGACTGGCATGACCGTAACCAGTAGCAGATTAATATTAAAGCGGAGGCGACCTGCTCCGGGACCTCTTCAGATTTAGGGAATCCCTTTTTAATAAGAAGTTGCATAATATGTATATACTGTATAATTGTACATTATGTTAAAGAAAAATAAAAAGTTGTATATCCTGATCCTCTACAAAATAATGAACAGCCGTCTATCAAGTGATTTGTCGTTTCGATGAACTAAATTTAAAAAGTAAAAAAGTGCTTTTTTAGGAAAGTGTTTTTTCAATTCCTTATTGAAGAAAAAGTGGTATCACTTTTTTCGTCTTTGTGTTTCGCATTTTGTTTCTTTTGTCAATTCGGAACTGAAGTAGATGTTTGGAAAAAACTTATGGGTATTTCATTTCCATCAGCTACTAATGCTGGTGGGCTAGCAATTCATCTAGACTACTCCGGAGACTAAGACGGAAGACTCTCTTCAGTTTATTTTTAGAAAGCGTGGAAATGAGTGAGTGATGGTTAGAGATGAGAAAAATGAGACGGACGAATAAGTGATGGATAGAGATAAGACAGATGAAACGGACGAAATGAAGACAAAAGAGAGTGCAAAATTATCTGTAGAGTATTATTGCGTTTGCCTAAGGATGCAAGGAATCCACAGAAAGCTCGGATCAGGCCATACAGACCCAGAATAGAGCCGGTGTTCTTCGGAATGCTAAGTAGTGGTCCAAACCTCTAGGTCATGCCGCTCGGTAGAGATTAAGCACACCACAATTCATTTCAGTAAGTCCATTTCCGAAATGTTAAGCTTCAGTTTCAAAATGGGTTACAGTCTGCTCACATCTCTATTTCCAAATAACAATTGCTGAGAATCTGAAAAGTCTTGTGAGTAAATCTTCACAAGTACCCTCCAATAAAATTCTTATTTTTTGTTGTTGTTGGATTACTTTGTTAAAGGTTTATGTTTGGAGCGCGGCGTTATACGGATGCGAAACATGAATAGTGGGCGCGGCGTAAAAAGAAAGATTAGAAGCGTTCGAAATGTGCTGTTTTAGGTGAATGATGAGAATAACGTGGATAGTAAAAGTTAGAAATGAAGAGGTATTAGAAAGAATAGGAGAACAGAGGACTCTATAGAAGTCAATAAGAAATAGGCGAGATAGGTTGGTAGGACACCTTCTTAGGCATGAAGGTCTACTCAGAGACTTATTAGAGGCAGAAACAGGAGTTAGAAGAGGTAGAGGTAGACCTAGATTAGATTAATGTTCGCTAATAGTTAAGGATGTGAATTGTTCTAGTTTTAGGGAAATGCGAAGATTAACTCATGATGGAAATAGTAGAGGTGCGTGTCCAACCAGTCTTAGGACTAACAACCTTATGATGATGATGTTGGATTACTTAATTATAATGTATATAAACGGTCACTTAATTCTAATTATAAAAATATTATTCAAATTGAATATGCATATATTTCGCTTCCTGTCATTGTGACGTATGAGCTTAGTGGTAGGGATGTGTGTACTCCTGTAGATTCAGAACTTCTTCGGGTTAATATCTTCTGTCGTATAAAGTAATTGAGTCGAAATTAGTAAAACGCTATGGGACTTATGTCTGTTACTTCTGACCTTTTTTTGTAAATTATTCGTAATTTTAAATTGTTCTTTACCACATAAATTAATTAGAAGTTCGAAAAACTAGTAAATTAGGCATTATCTTAAATTGAAAACTATCCACTTACAAAGCAGATATTCAATCTGAAAAATGAAAATGAAAAATTCATGCTTTCTATTTATTCCTGTTAATGGATTTCTAGAGTAGCGTGATTCACACTGATTAAATATGCAACGTTTTTGCAATTATTTACAATGTGCCGAAATGCGTCCCAATAACCAACGGAATTATTAGCAGTTGGTTCGGAAAAAGCCCTGTACATATGTCGCTTTTAAATTATGAATATTGCACAACGTAACAGTTTAAACTTTACACCACATTTATTCCAAATCAAATATGCAAATGTATTGGAGATGCGTTCGTGGTTTCGTTGTTGTTAGCGGAAAGGGAAATATTTTTCGTTGTTGTCGCGGCTTTTATTGCCAATCAAATGAAATTTTTTTAGTTTACTTTTTTGTCAATACGGTAATCGATTGTCGGGTCGTTTTATAATGAAAATTATTTAAAATAGTTTGTTAGTACCGGCTGGTGGTCGAAATTAATTGAAGTAGATTGAAGAGAGCATCCGAATGATCTGCATAGATTTGTTAAAAATTCAACGCCCAATAGGATCACGGACTATCGACGAATAATTGAGTTTTTACAGTCCAATTTCAGTATTTAATGCATGAATAGGCACATAATTTGTGCTTTCAATTTAAACTGCTGGCTATTTCAAAAGTTAAAATACGGTTTTGTTTTTAACAAAGAATGGCCAGCGTATTTTTGAACTCTGACAATAGACAGCTTTAGTAATCGGCAAAATATTTAGTATGTACTATGTGCTGTCGCTTAATAAAACATCTTTCGCACTCTAACTAATTCATTTTTGCTAATCAATCTTCAAGCAGTATCACTATGAATAATTACGTGACAGTATAGTAATAAAAACCTACAGTTTCAATTTTTCTTTTACATCCATTATTCATATCGAACTATTTCATAACGAGAAATGGATAATGAAATTGGGCTATTTGGCCACAACTATGTTTACAATGAGGGATAAAAAGAAATTTGGATTTTGGACTTAGTGTGTGGAACAAAAAGATTTCGAATTTTGTTTTCTTCTAAACAGATTTATAGAAGAAAATTAATAACAAGTAATCTCAAATGTGGATAAAATCATAAATGGACATCTATTGAACTTCAAAACATCCTTGAAAGAACACTTTCAGCAGGAGTTACAGGAGTCCGTTCGTAAATCAGACTAAAACATCAGTGTTAACGATTTGTATCAATTTACAGGGGTTTTGAACCAGACACTTATTTTTGTTACACTTTGTATAATACCTCTAAGTGCGGCGCGTTCTCTGTTTTCGTCAAAAACTTTTATAATAATTAAATTCTGTTGAGCATTTGAGCAACTCTAGAATGTCAGTTCGTAAAATGTATAAATCAACTTAAACAGATTCGGAAATAGAATATATTTTCGGCAACCGATCATTTGGTTTTGATCATATCGCAAACTGAGTGTGTATTTATTTTATGCACAATTTTTACGGTATTAATGATAAGTAAGCTAGAAAACCGTTTAATATGAAGCAACCACATGTACAGTAATCATGTGTTCACGAACATCAATACATAAAATATCAATATTCGAATTATGACTAAGAATAAGGTAGCTTATAAGTTTCAAGGCAAATAACGTTACAATTATCCCTGAAAAAATTCCAAAAAATGGGCGAAACGTTGGGATATACTGTAAATAAATTAATGGCTTTATTACGTAAAGTAGTTCAGATTGGTAGTCTTTTTTTAATATAATACAGTACGTATGTTTAATAATGCACGAAAATTTTTATTATTTATAGGCAAATATATACATTTATATAGTAACAGAACCGAGCGGCATAGCCTAGAGGTCTAGACCATTGCTTAGCATTCGGGAGGACGCCGGTTCGATTCCGGTCCGTCTGCCTTGGTCCAAGTTTTTCTGTGGTTTCCTTGGATCACTTAGGCAAATGCTGGGGTAGTAATATTCCACAGATAATCTTGCATTCTCTTCTGTCTTCATTTCGTTCGTCTCAACTTTCTCACCCGTACCACCACCCACCCATTCTCACGATTCCTGAAAGCAAGCTGAAGAGGGCCTTCCACCCTACCTTCCGGCATAGTCCGAAGGGACTGCCCGCCCACCAGAATTACTGACTGGTGGGAATGAAACACCCAAATAGTAGTAGTATAGTAACAGATACAATATGCATATTTTAATAAAAACATTTGTACAAATTATAAAATTTATTACTGCAAAATTTAATTTTGTACTGTAATAATGCCTTAGCTTAGTTTCACGTGAGGTGTACGACGTGCCCTACCCCGGGCACAGAGTTATGTGTCAACTTATAAGTCTATAAGAATAGAAAATACTCGTCGTTTTTCATTTTTAAACATAATAGTATAAATAAAAAGAAATTCCTGAGATATTACAATAGCAGTAGCGCTAACACTGGCAACATTTTCGTATGTGTATGCAACCAAATATACTTCTAAATATAGACATTTAGACCTGCCCACTGTTATGTAAGTAATTAAGTGTTTTTGACAGGAATAACTGATTTTTAATTAAGGTCCTGGATATTTAAAAAGCCTAAGGTACAATTATCTTTTGATTAAACGTTTTAATAGTCAGCTAGTTCCAGAATATAATACTATGACAGGAGATTTCCACAACCCTTATTATTGTAAGGTAAAAACAATTTTAGCGTTTTAATTCGCACAAACCTTTTGTGTCACGTAATAAAATCAGATGAAATTTGACAAAACCTTATAAATAAATTGTCTTCATGTCATTTAATCATTAACAAACAAATTTACAATTTTCGACTGGTTTTGCTAGAAAAGAGATAGTAATAGAGGATAGCGCAGGATAGAATCGCCTTCAATATTAAGGAGTCACTTCTATGCTTTCCAACGGTTAATTTAGAAATTCGAAGAAGATTATTAAAGGTGCACGTTTGGAATGCGGGGCGCTGTACTGGTGCGAAACATGGACGATGGGCGCGGTGGAAAAGAAAATGTTAGAAGCGTTCGAAATGTGGTGTTACAGACGAATAATGAGGATACCGTGGATAGAGAAGGTTAGAAATGAAAAGATATTAGAAATAATAGGAGAAACCAGGATTGTTTGGAATTCAATGAGAAATAGGCGAGATAGGTTGATAAGACACCTTCTCAGGCATAAAAGTCTAGTCAGAGACATATTAGAGGCAGAAACAGGAGTTAATAAGAGTAGAGGTAGAGCTAGATTAGGCTACTCTTCGCAAATAGTCTAGTTTTAGCGAAATTCAAAGATTAGTTCAATACAGGAAAGAGTGGAGGTTCGTGTCCAACCAGTCTTAGGACTGACGACCTTATGATGATGAGATGCTACGTGTATACTGCTCTTGTGTACTTATTGTAGTGTATTTCATAATGGATTTGGTGTAACCACAAAGTTACTACACTTAAATGATCTTTTGATGTATATGATGCTCGTCTTCTATCTGTTCAAACTTGTCTACATTTCAGTAGTATTATCGTGCATTCCACGCATTAAACAAGACAGTAAGGACTACTTTGTAGTACAAAATAATTTTATTAGGTAAGAGGTAAGCGGATATAGTTTTTCTTGCATCGTATTCAATTTTTACTGTTTTTCCTTGACAACAGAGTGCTAAATATTGTGCTGACCTTTTAGAAATGAATTAAAGCTCGTGCCAAACATTTGTTCGTTCCTTTTTATGCACCGAGATAAGGAGACAACAGCAGTTTAAGCAGGAAAAGCCGAAAAACCGGTGCAATAAATATTTCCAACTTGAACGCCGACAATCTCGTGTATAAAGAAGAAATACGACCGAGACATAAACACGAGTCGCGAACTTTACTAATCACGTAATTTTGGAATTAAAATGACTTTTGTTAAATGCTCCATTTCCCCCCGAACGAGCAAAAAATTCTTTATTACCTTTTCACTTCCGGTAAACTGCTACCGAGAGAGCTGCGCGACTTGCCCTGCCTTTGACGTTGACTTTTAAAAGTTTCATCGCGTTCTTGCCTCTAACTAGCTACTACTTTTAGCGATAGCAAATAAAAATTCTACGTTAATAGAATTTAAGTAGAAACTCTTCCAGCTTACGTCAGTATCGTACAATTACATCGACAGACAGCGCGCTTCTTTAAAAACTATAAATTATTCTGATTCAACTAAACTTCATTCAAATCAGAGAACTGCAGAAATAAAATAACCAACTTTACTGTTAATAAATAGTTCATTAATTCTATTATAATTACGTAAAAAGTATTTTATGTCGTGTTGATTATGTATATATATATATATATGTTGTAGCGTTCTAAATCACAGATTAGCG
>NW_020439044.1:1133940-1192197 GCF_000699045.2 Agrilus planipennis | reverse complement strand
AAATTTATACAATTAAGAGACTATTTAGGAAATCTATAAAATATTGTTTCAAAGATTTTTTAATACAGACATTCTCGGAAATGTATGCATTTCCTAGGAATTGTATGAAATTCCGATATTATACTAGGAAATGTACAAAATTGATGCTTTCTGTGAATAAAATGAGTAAAACACATTAGTAAACTGAAAATCAGAGTTATCTGTGAATACAATAAATGAAAGACGTTGTTAAGCTGAGAATTAGAATACCCTCCCTCCTCGCTCCGCTATTTCCGCGTACCCATTGACATCTGGAATGTAATACATCTCCGATTGCTATTTAAGAAATGCATAGATTTCCTAGGAAATCTGTCTAATATAATTTATTTCACACATTTCCAGACGATTTTAGGAATTATATACATTTCCTAGGATTTGTGTACAATGAAGAATTACACACATTTTCATTAACATACACATTATACTTAGATGCTGATTATCGTAAAGAGTATTGTAAAAAAAGTTGTTAAATGAATTTAAAGGAAAACAAGGAAAAGTGTAAACAAGTTTTACAAAAAATAGACCTGATAATTAGTGTTGCAACAGACCTCTGCTTCCGCTTCTGCAATTACGGAAGTTCCGCATACTTTTTCACATCCGCTTCTGTATCTGGTTCCTCGGTTTCAACGGAAACTTATCGGAATCCAATAAAAATTTTTATTTCTCATCTTTTTAAATATCAATATGTCGGTACAATTAAACAAGTCGTAAAAATTTACTACTTTCATCTGTTGGCTGAACTTGGCCTTTTTCAAAACACAATTTAAATTCGTTGCAAAGCTTCATGTCGGGCGACCTCTCTGTAACATTGTGAAGATATTAAATCAACCATTTATGTTTATGAAGTAGTAGCGTCGATGCAGCGTTGTAGCCAGCAAAATTTTGTTAATAATAATATTGTCCTTGTGCAAATAACTTTATTGTAGTTTAGGACCTAAATCTATTTCCTAATATTTCGTATGTTGATGTTGTCCAAATTTTATTCTCTTATTGGTTTCCTACTTCAATCTAACAACTTCTAGGACTTTCTGTTCCCCTTCCCTTTAGCAATTCTCGCAATAATTTCATTTCCAAAATACTACAGCGTTTATTTATTTTGTATAGTGTTTGCTCAGTGGTGTAAATTTTGAAATAAAAGTGGAATTTTAAAGCCAAAAAGAAGTTCCATTCGGTATTATTTTGTTGATATTAACAATGCAAAGGGTCATCTAAAATTTCACATCCGCTTCCGCTTCCACAAAAATTTACTATTTACTACTGTTTCAGTTATGACACTTCCTTTGCATCACTACTGATAATTATTTGACTAAAAATAAATGATTGATTTATTTAATTAGACAAGGGATTATTTTACATTAATATAAAATATCTAAGCATTTTCAAAAACCTACTTAATTTTGAATAATTAAGTTCAGTAGATTTTCATGATATCCGTAGAGGTGAAGACTAAATTTCGAACTAATTTTTTAGTGATTGTAGCTTCACAAATATTAATCCAATCTAAGCACTGAATAATGTAATGAAGTGTGTATATGTATATACTGCACATTATATGAACAACTTGGGGGTAAAAAGGGCTCGTGGAGCTTTTTAATTAGTTTATTCCGGAACAAGTCCTTTACTTGCCAAGTTGATAACTCACAGCAATAGACGTGTACATATACTTATGTATACGTATTGTTTATATAATATGCAAAGTTTAAAAGTATATATGGGAACAGGGAACTTTATCTTTTAGTTTCAATAATAATGAGTTGTCGTTGTGATCTCACAGCGGGTGAATAAAATATGAACTTGTTTCGTGAAGTTTGTTACAAGGACCATAAAGAAAACCGTTAAACTTGGAGCCCATAATTAATGTATAAAAGATACTCGAAGAACAACGAAACTGGAAAAAAGCACGTAAAAATGAAACATTACACCAACTGCTCAAAGCCTTCGTTACACCGAGTTACCGCATCGAAGAAAACTCTAAAACATTCGGGAAACAACGATTGGAAATCAGTAAAGGATAACCCCGCATAAATGGTATACGCACTGCATCTGGATATTGTCACGTAATCAAAACACCTTTCGCGCTACTGACTAACTTATTTAACTATTTAATAATTAATTGATACCACTATTATTAATGTACTGGCTACAACAAAGTGAAAATACATAACCGAATAATTTTAAGCGGTGGAGATGTTAGAAGTTGCTTAGGTACGCTAGAGAGCAGGGTCGGCTTTATAAATACCTGGTTGGAATTATATCTATAAAAAGTCGTCTTTGCTTTCCTAAATTCCTGAGAATGCTGAACTTGAAACGTTGAAATCCGATGCTGGCAAAATGTTAAAATTCTGATTGTCTGCATCTCTTTCTGATACACATGAATTGGTGTAATGTTATTCATTTTTATAGTGTCCTCTGCAATTCCTATCTGATATCTTTTTTTTATATTCACGACGATGATAGACAGCGCTGATGGTTCCGGTGCGACGCGTACATAGATTTAGGCCTGTTTGCCCTCTTTGTATTTTATTTTCGCGACAAAAAGCAGCCTGTATGTTTCTCCTGATTCCCAATTACTTCTACACCAAAATTCATCAAAATTGATTCAGCGGTTTAAGCATGAAAACGTAACAGACAGACTTTCTTTAGCATTTACAATATAATAATGGATTACTCGTCCACTACAATATCACATACTTTATGACTTCTTCACTCTTCTTAATTTGCCTTCTATCGGCTCTAGTCCCTTTGGACTACTGGATAATTGGACAGAGGGCCCTCTTCGCCCTCTTCTGATCTGCAGATCTGTATTAACCACAACCTTTACGTTAAACCTACAAATTATTAAATAGTCTTGTGAAGACTAGCTTTAACCAAAATGCGTCTGGTCTCAATTAGATTTAACTGAGAATATTTGTTAATTCTAATTCTGCGTAGTTAAAACCAGAATTAACTAAAAAGGAAACGTTAAAACTAGTTTTTTTTTAGATAGATGGCGTTTTAACAGAAATCGGGTTTTTTCATGAGGTTTTACGGTGACATGTACCTACATGTATTAGGCTGATTCAAATTTTTGTTTTTGTTTCAAAATGACTTCAAATTGTAAGCACATTTGATAAGAATTTTGCTCCAAGGAGAACTCAAAATATTGATATTTACTGGTGACTTGTTGGATTTTTTTAGTTTTCCATATGAAAAGCATGGTAAAAAATATTTCACATTTAAAAGGGCATAAAGTTTTCTTTAAAAGAATTGTCATACTTTTTTTACAAAAATCAGTATTCGGAAAACACAATTACTGCTGTTCATTCTACGTAAAAATGATGAACAAAATCCCTTTGATCTTTTTTCTGGGATTTCATTTCGTTTGCATAAAATCTGGAAAGACAGTCGTATAATGTCATAGCTCGAATGTTTGTAACAATTTACACAAACAAAATAAAATCTGACAAAAAGGAGACTTTTCTCCTAATCTTTCGGCTTGAGTTTCGATGAGTTGGCAGAGGAGGAAGAATTTAATATATTGTAATTGAAATTAAACAAATAAAAACTTAATAACGTTATTATTCATTTATTGTTTTTTGGTCTCATTCCTATATTAAAATTATAAAGTGAGCTTTACCAGCCTAGAATATATTTATAGCTACACTTCTAAATTGATTAAAAAATACAACATGTAATTATACAACACGCTACTGAAGTGAAACTTCTTGAAGCATACAAACATACCGGGATAGGAGTTAAGGAATTGGTTTAATGGTATTATCTGTACACTATGCTTCGCACGGGTGCAATGCTGATAGTAAATATACTATAGAATGTCTTTATATACAACAATCACAGCTTTTATGTCATTAGACAATACAAACCGGCCGGTACCGCCGCAACCGCTATGTCCCTGCACTTTAAGTTAGTTTAAATTACATGCTGTAAAAGGGCATATTGATCTATATTAAATGCACAATGTATTTAAAAGTACTTAATTGGATAAGGATTAATGCTGTATTGCTTAAAATCGCTTCGTAAATAAGTCATTATTTCTCGTAAAAAGTAAAGGATAAAAAATGGTTATTGTGGGTTATCCCTAAGAGATAGACATATACCATCATGGGCTTTTTTGTAGACCTTTTTAAGGTGTACAATACTGTAGTATATTATTGTGATCTATCTCGTAGGGTTCAGCCAGCGTTTGCAATGTAAGCGCAAAAAATGTGTTTATTTACGTCATATTACAAACATCTAAAATTATCAGTGTTTACTATGTTATACATATACACCTTCCTCTTGAATTACTCTATCTATTAAAAAAAAAACCGCATTAAAATTAGTTTAAAGATCTAAGCATACATAGGGACAGGCAGGGGGGGAAATGCGTTGCATGATTTCGTTACATAGCAGCTCGCAAGAAACGAACTTACCCTACCGTGCATAGGGAAGTTTCACTTCAAAAAGAAAGGTAGGTGATCTGAAATTTTAGAAACATTCATATTTATATTAAAGCAAAACGCTACTACACTAGGTATACGCATTTTATAAACATAAATACAGGATGATCCGACAACTTCGTTGAGTAATTCTATTACGCCCTCTGTGAATATGAAAATAAATTCAGACGATTTCATATTTCTTCTTCAATATTCATCATTATCTTCTATTTCTAATAAAAATTTCAGAAAAAAGGGAACCATTATTAATACTGCTTTAAATTAAACAAAATAAACCAAGCAGCGACTATGTGTGAATGTTAAAAATAACCTTAGTAAAAACAGATGATTGATCCTTTTAGCCTTTTGCATTACATTAAGGGTGGGGAACGATGCGTTTCAGATGTCTCCAATACCACACGATACTTAACAACTGAGCAAGCCTTCTAGTTTGCTCACCATATTAGGAACAAATTGTACAGCGTCGCAAAATGAATTCAGCTGCTGTTTTAGTGTACATTACGTTTCCGTAGGTAACATATGATGAAAAAATTTCAATAATAGTTCTTAAACGACCCATGTCTCAACTACATTCAGAAAATAAATCAATATCTATAGGTACTAATTTTGAAATTATTCACTTCATATGCGAAACAGTACGAGCCGCCACTGCCTGGAAGGTTTTATTTTAGCTCGGTTACCTCACGAACAGAGTCTCAGATTTGTGGGATTCTAGACCCAATGAAATCAAAATAGTTTTCTCTGCCACAAAGAAAAATCTGATGGCGTCGTCGCGGCTTTACGCCACTTGCTTCGCTGAGTCGCGAAAAGCGTTTCGCTCGATTCGTAGGGAGAATTTGGTTTCGTGGGTCTCGTTCGTTGTTACGCCACAACGGCAGCGTGGCGTTAACGCAACGTCACACAAGGCCCGCTCTCGCTACCTCCTCCCGAAATACTCCCAAGTCATATTCATTTATGCGATATTCAAATATCTATATAAAGGCCGAAGAAATTGACTTCATGAAAGTAAAATTGGAAAAGGCGTCGGACATATTGATACCGAATGAATGTTTGTGGTTCGAAAAGAAAATTGATGAACCTCCCCGATAATGTTCTCAGAAAAGGTCGTTATCTTTTAACAATTGGGAAACGAAGAGTTTATTTCTTTTTATAAAATTGTGACATAAAAAGAATACAAATTGTCCCAGCCTTGATGTTGGTCTTAATCTTGCTTATTCGGTCTTGGTCTTGATCTTGCTCAAATACTTCTATTCTGGGTCTTGCTGATGTTTTCGGTCTTGGTATTGGTGTTCCTGATATAGTCTCGATCTTGGTCTTGCTCATTTAATCTGGTGCTTACGTTTTTTTAAATAATTCTTCGAAGCACAAATTTTTCTATTTTATTTAGAAGCCTTAGAAATGGGATGTTACCGCCAAATGATGAGGATACCGTGGATAGAGAAGGTTAGAAATGAAGAGATATTAGAAAGAATAGGAGAACAGAGGTCTCTATGGAATTTAATAAGAAATAGGCAAGATAGGTTAGTTGGACACATTTTCAGACACGATGGTCTGTATAATCAAAGACATATTAGAGGCAGAAAAGGGAGTTAGGAGGGGTAGAGGTAGACCTAGATTAGATTACTGTTCGCAAATAGTTAAGGATGTGGGTTGTTCTAGTTTTAGGGAAATGCTAAGATTAGCTGAGGATAGGAAAGAGTGGAGGTGCGTGTCCAACCAGTTTTAGAATTGTCGACCTTAAGATGATGATAAAACCGAAAAGCGCGTCAGGCGTTACGCATTACGCGTCACGCGCCATGTATGACTCCTAGTGGATATGTCTAAAAGGAGTCACTTTCACAGGCTTCAAAAGCTAATCTGTTTGTAATAACCGATAATCCGAAAAATACCATTTCGACAAATTGCCAGAAGATGGTGCCTACACTGTACTGTATATGTATTGCATATGCGTTTTTGTTTGTTATGATTTATAATTCCTCTCTACAATTTTGTACGGTGCAAGCGTAAAAGTTTTTAACAAAACTAAACCAATATTCCGCATTCATCCACTCAAAATAAAGTTGCATTTCTCTGGTGTTTGGTAATTAGTTAATGCAATAGTTTTTTTAAAGTACAACTATAATATACAATCTTCTTACGGGTGTTTACTGATACACGCTCGCACTTTTTTCTTTTCATTAAAGGCACCCATATTAATCCCACAAATTTTTTAAGCGATTTTTAATTAGCAGCTTTATCTTTACTTCGTCGAAAGCTTACGGTAAAACGTCGATAAAACCCCAAACGGGACTTTTATTTTACAACAAGATTAAGTAGGTATTGTGTACATTAATTCAAGGTATTAGGTAGTATACTTTATAAACCATACTTAAATTAAACTTCGCTATAAAGTTAGAATTAAGACATTGTTATACTTATTCTTTTGCAGAAATTTCTTTACTGAAAGTTTTTAAAAGCTAAGATAATAACTTAAAAGCATTTATTATTTTACATTAAACTATCAAGAAAATCATTTACAATAAAATTGAAAAGATCCATATNAAGGACGTAATATCGATTATCGAAGTGTATCTAATCACATTGTCATAGTGAACTAAATGAAGGTTAAAATTCCAAGAACAGTTCGTTCGTTCGTTCGTTGATGTATCTAAGCCTCCCGAAGATATTTGACTTCAGATGAAAAGAATTCTTCGATCCTCGGTAAACGCCATCTGTAGTACGATGCTACATTTTAGGATTACGTATGCTCCAACAAGGCCATTTGTGGTATTTTCTAAAACGCGCTGTTAAGACATCAGCAGGTAAAAGTTGGTCTGTGTTCTGTCGGAGCTGCCTGCGACGCGCTAATGAGATCCATAAAGATCGAAATCGCGATCCGCAGTTTCGACAGAATACAGACCATTTCGAATTATTTTGTTCGAGAAATTTCAACTTTTTTAAAAACTACTCTTTGATTCTTTCGGTGCAATTTATCTTTAAAATTGGCTTACTGGATCCAAAAGAATCCTATGTGTACATGTTAATCTTTAGGAATTTATTACAAAAATATGTCGCTAAAGTGGAATGATTTTGAATCGGGTTGCCAAGTAAGAGTAAAGAAAACTAAAGTAACGAAAAAGAGAAAATAGAGGGAGAGTTGATGTTAAGCACGTGTCACCTCTTTCTTCCGATCGACGAAACCCGCATCTCATTTCCCAGGGCGACGTGATCCGAATCTTGATTCACTCTATATAACTTCTTGATTCCATATTTCACACCTCTTTACATTTTTTAATATCAAATATCTTATTGAAACATTTTTTGCAGGAGATCGCTGCCATATTGATCAGCTTCGACAGGCACACAGAATGGCAAAGCAAAGAAGTCAAGATACGGTAAGTTTATTACAAACATGTTACGTTAAACCACTTCAACATCCGAAAATACTGAAAATAAATTATAATTTTTTTGCATCGTATTTGGACAATAATTGAAATAAATAATTTATCAGTCAAAACTAACATAATAAATAGAACCTCAAGTAATTGGA
The DNA here is from genome assembly GCF_000699045.2 of Agrilus planipennis. NCBI lineage: Eukaryota > Metazoa > Arthropoda > Insecta > Coleoptera > Buprestidae > Agrilus > Agrilus planipennis. The sequence continues at coordinate 1,184,190 of NW_020439044.1, read as the reverse complement.
GAAAATACGTAAATTGGTTCGTATAGGTAAGGATGTGATTTATTTGATATACTTGCATGCATTGAAAATGTAAATAAAAAATATCTATTTCTATTATGCATTTAAATACTTTTTGATGTTACGTTGTGCTATTATTACATATCAAAAGTTATAACAAATGAACAAAAGCTACCCACATTGGTCATTTAAGGTATTAGATACTCAAAAGGGGACAAAGAAAAATTCTATGGATGCCTTCTAGTAGTTGAACCGAAACTCCTTGGAAATAGATAATAAAAAAAATATATTCTGTATTTGATATTGTTTTCTGGCCTGTTTCATCGTAGTCCATGGAAATTCGCAAATCCAAACGTTTTGACTGACAACTCAGCACCTTCCAAATGACCACTGAAGGTGCTTTCAGTAAAGAATGCCGAAACGTCGCCAACTACGAAATTCCATGGACCACAGCAAAACAGCACGGAAAACAATATCGATTCGATATACGTAGGCGTGAAAATTAGAAGATAACATGTTAAATTGGATTAGATCCTTGATGATAAATATATATTGCGAAATAAAAAGATGTCGTCTTCACGATTTTATTTAGATCCTAAACTCTCTGTTTTCTGATTAACAAATATATAAATGCAAGGTATTGTAGTGTGTAAATGCTTAGTTATAATCAAATTGTCAAAAAACGATTCCAAAAACTATACTTATTAAAGAAACTATGGATTCCATTTCTTTCCCTTATTATCTGTCATACTCGTTTATTAAATTAAAACGGATACCAAAGGCAAATAAGGGAGCATGTACGCGAATTGTTTGTTGCTGAACTGAGAATTGTGTGAACAAGGATATAAAAAATATATCTCAATCACATTAAACAGAAAAAGGAAAAGAAAAAAATAATGTTACTTATACTTATTTATTAATAACCAAATTCATCGAACAACAATATTCTTTAATATATATTCGTGTATAATTGATAGATAAATAATGCCCCTTAACTGTTTGCAGTAATTGTTAAATATATACAAACATCACGTCTTGAAGGAACGTTTTAAATCTTTTCGTTGATATGATAGAGTTATAAACAAGGCTAGTTGACAGTAATTGTGATTGCCACACATAATAATCTTTTACAGGCACCCCATGTGTCATCATTGTCAATTGTGAACGGTATATTTAAATAATATTTTTAGAACTAAGTGGGTGTTTCCATGCGTGTTTGTTGATGACATGTTATTACAGTTATTTGAATAATACCAAAAACAGTGTATATTATATACGCCTACAAAATACCCAAAATATCTACAATGGACACATCACCGTTAATTATTCAATTTTTTTAAATATAGCCACTAAAATTAAGCTTGAATTCACGTTATTTGCCTAAAATAGACACATTTGATTTTATCAATAAGTACGCAAATAGGGAACGCTCTCATTAACTACAGCAGCCGCAACATGTACTCACTATCTACCATATTATAATGATTCTATGCAGTAGGTTCACTTTCCAGCTACATCCCTCTCCTGCCGACACTTCATCTACGAGTTCTTCGCTAAGCAGGGGCTGACTTCTACGGGGTGTCATCGTAAAGTCACAGTGCAAATACATTTTGTATTTAATCACTTTGGTAAAGCTACTGAAGCAGTTCAGCGCATTTAAAATTAATTTATGATGGCCTGCAAAAAATGTCGGTATTTTAAGCAGATCAAAGGAGTGAACCTGCTGTATAGAATCTTTAAACTGTGTTGTCTAGTACAGAACAAGGTCATGAAAAGTTTTAGAATCCCAACGATTTTCGAAACTCTTGTGGCGGTCTCAAAAATGACTTTTGGACTGTAGGAACATAATTTTATTTACATAGTCGCGTAGATTCCTTATAGGTATCATCATAAGGTCCCAAGACATTTCCTTAATTTCCTTCCGGTCTGTTCTTCCACGTTCCACTGTTTACATTCTGTTATTAATTACAATCAAAAATAATACTATTTTGATTGAGTTAGTATCCTTTGATATATGATAGGTTTAGAAACCACAGAGTTATTCTACTTTGAAATCGCCCATAAATTTGTCACCCTCTGAATTTTGTTTCATAACTTGATGCCCTTTTAAACGTCACTGTTAGTTTAACGAGATAAGGGCGAAGTGGAAGTTCGGGAGATGGGATGGCAATATGTATATAAGTTTAACTCATTTTATTTGTGCTTTCAAATAAAGCACACGTTCAGAAAAGTGTGCCTTAACGAGGCATAGATTTTTAAATTGTAAATAATTTTAAATTTAATTTTGAGGGTAAACTTACAAGTAGTGGGGTCATCTAAGGGATGTACAGTTCTGAAATACCGATAGTAGGCTGTACAATTGGCGAAAAGGACGTAATATCGATTATCGAAGTGTATCTAATCACATTGTCATAGTGAACTAAATGAAGGTTAAAATTCCAAGAACAGTTCGTTCGTTCGTTCGTTGATGTATCTAAGCCTCCCGAAGATATTTGACTTCAGATGAAAAGAATTCTTCGATCCTTCAGTCTGTTCCGAAAGACAATGAGACAGTTTAACAAAACTTGCATTCCGTGAAATGAAGAATATATGGTGAGAGATGAAGAAGGTTTTCTACACTGTCCAATTTTTAATAATTTTTTAATGATCAGTAACTTTGTATCAAAAATAGTTATATTTTTATACGAAACTAGTGTGAAGCATATATGATCATGTAGGCAAATATTCATGGATGCAATTTACCGTTAACAGCTTATATAACATATTTATCGATGAATTTGATAGGATATTCATTTTCAAATAAAAGATTTTTTATTAATTTGTTATTTTCATTGTGTTTGATGTCTGATAACCCTTATGATTTGCCTACTAAACTACTAATAGCACAAAATTTATAATTGAACTATCAGTTAAGGTACCGACCTGAAAAGGTATTTTTATGAATCCAATTTGTAATGAGTTTGTCACTGTTACTCTATTGTACTGTAACATCTAGGAAACTCAACTTCTTGTCATATTCTAATTAATGAGCGAATTGCAATCTGGGGGGTCTTTATTAAAAGCATCAAGAATGTAAACTACATTATTCAAAATAATTAGAAAGGTATCATCAGTATGTCTTTTATAAGTAAAGGGGGGAAAATGTAAGAGGTTTTAGACAAGAAGATTGTAAATCGTTCATCATCATATCGACCAAAATTGGTGATAAAGGGTTGCCCATAGGAGTTCCAAAGGTTAGTTTAATAAAAGGGTTTGGAAAAATAAAGTAAGCACAAGTTTACATTGGACCTAACTTGGCGCGCTTTTTTCGATCTTGACTCATGCGGCAGCTTCCATTGGGATGATTGAGCTTTGATTTCCACGTCACAACCATAAACCCATGATCCGTCACCAGTTATGATCCTCTGGAGCAAATTTGGGTCGTCGTGGACAGAGTCCAACAGCTCCTTAGCAATGTTAATGCGATGTTGTTTTTGGTTTGAGCAATTTAGGTACGAATTTCGCGGCGACCCGTCTCATGCCCAAATCATGGTAAAAATGGAATGGCAGGAGTCAATCGATATGTTTAGGTCCTCAGCAACTTCTCTAACGGTGATTTGACGATTGGCCAATACTATTTTCTTCACTTCATCAATGTTTTCGTCTGTTGTTGACGTGCTCGGGCGTCTGACTCGCTCTTTGTTATTCACATCTTCTCGGCCCTCTGAGAACATTTTGTACCATCGATAAACGTTGCTTCGGTCCAGGGTAACTTCACTATATGCTGCAGTCAACATCCGGAATGCGTCCACGCACTTAATTTTGTTTTTCACACAAAATTTGGTACAGTTTTTTTGACTCATCTAAAATTGTTTCTCTAGCTTCAAAAAAATGTTCTTTCGATATCGGAAAGTAATTTTCGATGAGATGCCAACAATTATTAATAGTAAATCTAACTTTATAAGATTCATTACTTAATAATTTTTAGTATTTGGTCTCAGAAGGTCATAGCTTACGATTGAAACACCTACTTTGGTGAGAACATCGATGGAGTCGTATATCCGACGTTTCGCTAACTGCAATGATTGATATCCACAGGAAACGTATGGGGACCGAAAAGTCCTTTGCTGAATTAGATAAAAGAAAAATGCATATTACTGAATGGAATAAATAACATTTATCATTTAAAGATATCCGAGATATCGATAGAATCAACGAAGTTCAAAACTTTATTATCGTATTTAATAGCTGAAGGGAATTATTGAATGAGATAATAAAATAACGTTGGAAATTGCTCTTTTATTTGGCGACTTAAGAATGAAATTGTTCAGAGCGTTGTTGTGAAATCGAAGTTTTTTTTTTAAAAATGAAATTGTTCAGAGAGTTATTGTGAAATCGGAGTTTTTTCTGTTGTTTACATTTCGGGAGTACCCCATAAACAAAACCGTTTGCATTTATATTAGAGAACAACGGGAGCCCCATATTCGTTTGTTAACACAAGAAAGCCATTACTGGATTCTGTTGGCACTAAAGATAAAGGAAGAACAAAACCTGAAACGATATAATAACTCTCGACTAGAGCTTTTCATTTCGCTTATTGCTCGTGGTATCCAGTTGAGTGGTTTAGTCAAAGTGTACCCTCTAAATGGATAGCTCTCAGCGGGAAGTTTCGACAATATAACAGAATATTCTTTATTCTTCAAGTAACGAGCAAGGTCGTACACAAACTGGAACTAGATAGCAAAAACTTTCTCCCTTATTTATGATCCGATTATAAAGTAAAAAACATCAAAATTCATTCAAATATACGATTTCACTCCTAAGATAGGAAAATTATTAAAATAAAAGCGTGGAATATTGGCGTTCGTAGGCGATTTTCTAAAAGTTAAATATTTGTGCACCATCGACAACGGTACCATACCTCCAAGTGTCTATCTATTGTGCATTCACATATAAATGTTATGGAATTAGCTCAAGAATTGATTTTTTATTTATGGGGATAAATCCAGTCAAATAAGGGGTGGATGTTCTCTTATTGAATGCAAAATCCGACCAACGTTTTGTTCTCTTGTACAAAACTTCATGAAGGCTACAAAAGATGTTCTTAATGTTACACATTTTTTTTATACTGTCTGTTCAAAAGGTATCGCAATTTTGTGTTTTTTTCAAAAACTATTTTGTCCCCTTCGAAGTAATCTTTTATTATTATACACTTGTGCCAACGTTTTTCCCAATCTTCAAACCACTGCCGTCTTTATCTCTTCAGTCGTAGCGTAACGTCGTCCTTTCATGGGCCTCTTCAGTTTCGGCAACAAGACAAAATCACAAGGGGTCAGATCTGGGGAATACGGTGGCTGCGGCATTATTAGTATGTTGTTTTGGGCCAAAATTCGTGCACAAAGAATTATGTGTGAGCAGGGGCGTTATCAAGGTGCAAAAGGCAATTTTTGTTCTTCCACAAATACGGGCGTTTCTGCAATCTAATGACCATTCTACCTTCTGTTCAATCGAACAAACTGTAAGCAAAACCTATACATTCGATCAGCTTCCATTAGGATGATTGAGCTTTGGTTTCGACGACATAACAATAAACCTATGATTTATCACCAATTATGATCCTCTGGAGCAAATTTGGGTCGTCACGGACAGAGTCCAACAACTTCTTAGCAATGTTAATGCGATGCTGTTTTTGGTCGAAATCGAGTAATTTTGGTACGAATTTCGCGGCAACCCGTCTCATGCCCAAATCATTGGTAAAAATCGAATGGTAGGAGCCAATCTATAGGTTTAGGTCCTTAACAACTTCTCAAACGGTGATTTGACGATTGCTCAATACTATTTTCTTCGCTTCACCTCTGAAAACATTTTTTACCGCCGATAAACGTTGCTTTGGTCCAAGGTAGCTTCACCATATGTCACAGTCAACATCTGAGCACTTAATTTTGTTTTTCACACAAAATTTGGTACAGACTCTTTGATCCATTTTTTGGAATAATCGAAAATCAAAGACGAGCCATAACACGCGCAAGCAAAGCATAAGTACCAACATAATTCCACAAAAAAATCGAATATCGGATATACGTAACTTGTGAAAATTCAAAATTCACCATACTTTTTGAACAGACCTCGTACTATAGATTTTTACTACAGCATCACAAGTAAATTTTGTTCCAAAACATAAAATTAAGAATTCTATTATTTTCTTATTTCATCTTTTCAAAAGTAGGTACTATTTTAATTTTTTTGGTTAATCCATAAATATTTTAAATTAATACTCGTTGATAAAATGAATTTTGTATTTCATATTTGATAATAAAAGATCAAGTCAGAATTAATTTTATATGTAAGTTCAAAAATTCAAATAAGTGTAATTTAGCTTTCTAGGATACTCTGTGAAAATGAAATAGTAACTTATGGAAGGTAATAAATTTTCATTTTTTTAGAGCTTAGAAAGAGGCAACGGCATTTACCTACATATGCATCAGAGCTTGCACAACTATTTTTCATATTTTTGTGCGGTGTGATACATGCGGATTACCAAAAGCTTTCTGTCTTCATTTTAAATATTTCTTTACGGTTAAATAAGTGAGGATGTCTTNATCCTCAGATGAGATTACTGTTCGTAAATAGATATTAGTTAAGGGTGTGGAATGTTCTACTTTTTGAGAAATGCGAGAATTGACTTAGGATAGGAAGGAATAATGATGCGTGACCAATCCCTCGTTGGGGGCAATTCAAGTATTACATAAGAAGTACAGAGGGCAGGGGGGTCTTTGCCTAGCTTTCTTTTGACGACATAGGGGGTGGAGGGGTTCTGGATGGCGATTAAATCAGCAGCATTAATTTTTTTACTTTTTCGGATTTTCTACAAAATTTAGTCGATTTTGGTTTGAACACATATGGTAAACTTACTTGTCTACGCTTGAAAACGAAACGCATGTTCAGGAGCTTATTGTTCTGTGGCGAAATAACCCTTGTTGTTTTTTTTTTGTGTGTAAATATTTTTTCTAATTTTTCCATTTCAAATAATATTTCATTTCAAATAATATTTCATTTCAAATATTATTTCACTTCAAATATTATTTCAATTCTTTTCAATTTTTTATCTTATAAATACTTCGGTTTCCTTTCAATCTAAACTCTATTGTTCTTTCGATCACTTTTAACTGCAAATCCAACTTCAACCATACCTGCATGCACTCCCATACTAATATCTGGTTTTACCCTTAATTGCTTTCTCTTGAATTCTGTACTATCTAATTCTGCATATTCCTCTAAACTATTGTCTTCAGCCTCTCTCTCATTACTTTTCCTTCTAGAACATTTTACCAAATCTACTAACAACCCTATCCTATAAATACTCCCAAATTTCATATATCAGGACACCGAGCGGCATGGTCTAGAGGTTTAGACCATTGCCTAGCATTCGGGAGGACGCCGGTTCGATTCCGGGTCCGTCTGGCTTGATCCAAGTTCTTCTGTGGTTTCCTTGGATCACTTAGGCAAATGCTGAGGCAGTAATATTCCACAGATAATCTTTCATTCTCTTCTGTATTCATTTCGTCCGTCTCATCTTTCTCACCTGAACCACCACCCACCCATTCCCACGATTCCTGAAAGCAGGCTGAAGAGGGCCTTCCACCCTGCCTTCCGGCGTAGTCCGGAGGGACTGCCCGCCTACCAGCATTACTGGCTGGTGGGAATGAAACACCCAAAAGTTTTTTTTTTATATCTCAGGACAGTCTCTCGTCTACCGCTACTACACCATTCGTAAGTGCTTCTATTATTCTACCGTTATTCGCTACATTGTTTTCATTTTTGTTGTTGTCTTTGTTATTGTTACTGTTTTGTTATTTTGTTCTTTTTGTCATTTTCCCTGTGCCTTCTTGTTACTTGTGTTTTTGTTTGTTATTGTTATAAATTGTTATTTGTTATTAGTGTTTTCTTGGTACTTAAATAATATACACCAAAAGACGCTAAAAAGTCAAAATAAGTTTCCAAAAATTTCGCCGCACACATCTACCAAAAACAGTTCTTGAAATGGAGGATTTGCGACATACGAATTTCCGTGGCACCAATAGTGATTATTATGAAAATTCAAAATTCCTTCCCGCGTGAAGCAAATTTGTCTATAAACACCTTATGGAAAAATTAGACAATGCACCACTTTTCTTTAGAAATTACCGATACAAACCTACTGCGGCCGCAGCGTTGCAGGTCGTATTTCTTTACCAGGGCCGGAATTGAATTTGCCTGTACTTTATTCAACTAAGTTTTTCTCGAAAACTGTGAGCATTCGGACATATTCGGCACTTATTCTGTTACACTTTGTATATCAAAACAGCTACACAAAATATCCTGATGAATGTAGGCATGTGTCATTGTAATTTTATTTTTTTTTATGTATAACTTCAGTCTCATTTTTGAATAGGTAAAAGTACTAACTCGAAAACTATAAATTTTGAATGAAAAAAAAATAAATATCGAAAATTTGCAAATATTCTCAAATTATTATTCACCCTATACATATTAAAAATTAAAAGGAATACTCACCCCTAATTACCACAAATTTTATATGAGCGGACACGTGTTTCGCCCACTTCATACGTGGGCATTATCAACGCGAGACTGGAAAATTTTTTTTACCCTATACATAAGTAAATTTCCTAAAGAATATATCGTGCAGTCATTTCTTTTCTATAAATTGTCGCCACAGTTGAAGAAGCTGAAGGGGTCGATGTCTATACGATGATGCATTTGCATTTGTTTCGCCTTCGCCTTCGTTAAGCAGTTTTAATTAATTCGTATAGGGCCGTAAAGAACGTCCAACAATGCATTAAAATCTCAATTACAAGTGGATCGCAATTAAAATCGAAGAGGGTTTTATTTAAATCTGAGAAACAAAGTTGAGGGGAGCAGCGTTCACCCAAGCATTAGTCAGTGTGACTGATTTAGCAAACAGTGGAAAGAAAAACAATAACAATAATTCGTTTGGTTCGTTTCCAGTTTTCCCATTTTATTACAATATCATGAACTATTAATTAATTTTGTCATTTAAGGGTGTAAACTTTTGCCACTGGGTTATTAGAATTTGACATCATAAGTGAAATAACAAAATAGACAAATAAAAAAAATTGAACCTCTCAGGAGGAGGAGGAGGAGGAGGAGGAGGGGGAGGAGGAGGAGGGGGGAGGATGGGGGGGAGGGCGAAAGTGGGGGTGAGGGTGATGAGGAGGAGGAGGAAGAGGGGGAGGAGAATGAGGAAGAGGAGGAGGAGGAGGGGAAGGGGATAAGAAGGATGAGGGAGGAGGAGGGGGAATTTTTAACTATCATAACCTAACCTTTTCTACCTTATAAAAACTTTTCCCTCCGAGTATATCATTTTTATAAAATTTCAAAGAACTGAAAGAAAAAGAATTAAATATTTCTAGAACTTGTTTCAATATACATTCTCTTTGTTTATTTTTTACTTACCCCTTTTCTGACAATGTGAAAACAGGCAATCCCTCGTTACAGTCGACCATTAAGAAGGGCGAAGTAACGTGGCGAGAAGCATCGCTACGTCGTCCCCTAAATCAGACGGCAAATCCTTGGTGCATGATATTGGAGTTAACTGAATACATAATTAGCGCCACAACGACGACAATGCGACACCCACCGCCGAGAGACAACGCCGACGACGCGACGCTGTGCTTTTATCGCAAAATCCGACTTTTGTCCCATTTAAAAGTGAACCACCGAAAATGCTTACGTTTGCACGAAAACGCGATACAATAATGGGGAGGATCCATATAATGGATAAAAGTAACCGCGCCACATGTGGCACGGACTTTGTAACCCGTTTTATCCTCTTGTCAGGCCCAACAAAAGCTCCTCTAATTCGCAGGGAGATTTGAATGCGGGAAAGTACATAAAGAGATTTTTGTAATAAAATTACAAGGTACAGAAAACAGCGCTATTTACATTAAGTTCTTACTCGTGTTGTCTGACAAAGGTTAAACTACAAACATTACCCCGAAGATATTTGTTTGTGTTTCTTTTCCACTGTTCATGATATCCTTTTAAAACCGACATACGAAACTCCAATATAATTAAATTTATCCTTCTGTTTCCATTTGTAAGATGTTCTAACACTAGCAAAATATTTCCTTTAAATTTTGAGATTTTACAAAGAGAGGTGTTCGCTTTTAGTCACAAAAGGTTTCGTATGAAGAAATTAATTTCGTTAATATTAAAACAAGATAAGTAGAAGCAAAAGTACTTTTACTTCCAAAAATTGAAGCAATACCTTCAAGGTATGTGCATTAAAAAAGCGAAGGAAAAGGTTTTGCTTCGAGGGTTTGCTTTAAAGTAAAAGGTTTTATATAATTTGTATTTATAAGAAGAAGCATCTGCACAAAAACTAAAGGATTTGCTTCTAAAAAAAAAGAAGAGTCTAGGTTTTTCCAACAACTTTTCTCGCTCTTTTCAACTTTTCAGTAGCTGTGCAGGCATCACACAGCTTGTAACGTAAAAATTTATGTATTTATAGGACTGTTTTTATAAAAAATACCACAAATGACGTGGTGAGCGCCATCTGTAGTACGATGCTACATTTTAGGTTTCCGTTTGCTCCAGCAAGGTCCATTTAAAAATATGGTCAAAAACCTCCTCGATCAGTTTTTTGCCAGACCAAAAATTTTATGAGCGTGGAATTATACTACTACCAGAAAGATGGCAAAAGGTGTTGGACCAGAACGGTCAATATGTAATTTAATAAAGTATTTGTTTATTATACGAAAACTGTCTTTCATTTCCACAAAAAAAAACGAAATGACTTTCCGAACAACCCTATACTTCCATAACATTATGGACATTTTAGAAAGTACTACAAATGGCGCAGTAAACGCCAAAAAGATCGAAATCGCGATCCGCGTCTGGCAGTTTCGACAGAATACAGACCACTTCAAATTATTTTGTTCGACTATTTTTATGGTAAAATCTATCTAAAAAGACTTGTATAAGGAATATTTAGTTGTGTGGTCCCAGTGTTGTGCTTGTTATGACTGATATGTTGCATTTACGTACAAAAAAATACTACAAACCAAGACGTACACCACAAGAATCAGCGTTTAAAACGTTATTTAGATTTGAGGAGGAGAATGTCATGTGGTTGACGGACCACTTTCTTGGCGCGTATCCCAAAACACGTGGAGCAGCATTGCCATCTCTGCAGAAAATGAAAATATTTCTGCGTTATTATGCGAACCATTTTGAATTTGTTAACTTTTAACACTGCACAAATAAATCATTAAACAAATAAAATAATCTGCTGTCGTGGAACACACACATGCAACTTTCAACTAGTTTATCGAAATCGGTAGCGGCTAATCTGTACCTTTTACTTTATTTATCCGAAGCATTTCCTTGTAAAGAAAAGGTACAAATTATGAATGCGAATTGTAGCAAACATAAATACGACTTAATAATGTCTTGTATTGAACAATAAAAGGAGATATGAATTTTTTTTTATAAATGAAAGACTTATTGGATACCTCGATTAAGGGAAGGGTAGGTGAAGTAACTACAAAATAGTTTTGTCATGTAGAAGGAATCTGAATTAGGTATATTATATTTAAGTGGATCTTTTTATTTAAATGAAAATAAAACAACAAAAAAGAGGCTATTTTTTGTTTACGATATTTCCCAACCTTTCTCCCTTTCTCTGAGGCTTCCTATTTAAATACAAGATCCTCTGTATTATTCAAATTTGATCTACTATACAGAGTGTTCGAAAATTAAAAAAAGGTTTTGTTTAAATGGTAACCGGATATGAAATATGAGTCTAATATAGAGCTATGCAAAAAATCACGGCGATATTAAAATTTACTTTTACCTTTTATTGACTGCGGGAATTTTACATTGAATTGTTTTTATTTAATTATATGCAGCTTAAATAGAGTAAATTTTTTTTCAACACTAAGTAGTTCTGAATTTGCATTTCCTTGTACCTCCATGTCTATCTATCTAATTGCGAACCCTTTTTGAGTCACTTTGACCGAATCAATAAACATTTGAATATCGACGCGATTTTTACATTATGAACATCTTATTTTAACTATTTTCAAACAATATCTATAGTAAGTCAAACTTGGATAATACAAACGATCGTGTATTAAAATAGGGAGTAAGTTTTGTTTGAAACATTTTTCTATTAAACATTCAGTTTGGTCAGAATAAGCATATTGGGTACTTTTTGGGCCACCTTGTATACATAACCTGGCAAACGATATTGGTAAACTGTGACATTTTGCAAAGTTTAAAAATGTGGCGGTTAATTTGATACCAAAATCTTTCGTAGTTTCAGTTAAAAAAAGTTTTAGTTGTATGATTATATCCAAAAGAAAAAAAAAATATTTAACACTACAAAAGTTATTCACAAAATTAGAATTGTTTTTTGGTAAATTAAGAGCGAAAGTGCTCATTGGAACGAAAACTAATCACCCTCTACATTTATAGTGTACACAAATACCATATAATATTATATTAACTATGAAAACATCAGTAAAATAAGTTATTTGAGAATAACTCGCCAAAACTATATCAATCTGTGAATATGAACTGCATAAATTTATTTTAACAGCCACTGTAGACAAAAATTTTCAGTCTCTCTCCAATCTCTCAGAGTCGTTCAGCGTCTCTCACAGTCTTTCACAGTCTCTCAGTTATTGCCTAGGTGTTTTTATGGATCTCTCACAGTCTCTGTATGAGAGACTCGAACGATAAAATTGTTAATTCAGAGATTCGAGTCTCTCATTCAGAGACGCTAAACAGTTTTTTTGACAATCTCTCGACAGTCCCTTTCAGCGACACCAGAGAGACTCAATGAGAGACGGAGACTTGAGTCTCGCTTTCAAAAACTCTAAGAGACTGAACATTTTTATCTCGGGCACTATACGCAAATGATTCAAATGCAATGAATTCACCTAAACTTATGCGTTGTTGATATAATTTATTATCTTGTAGGCCCAAAAGTGGATCGATGCTTCTATACAGCCGGAAGAAGGTACGATATCGACGAGATGGTTATTGTTGGAAGAAAAGAAAAGACGGAAAAACAACAAGAGAAGATCATATGAAACTCAAAGTTCAAGGAACAGAGGTAAGACTTTTGTTTCCTCTTTGATTAATAATATAATCTAAATACGTTTTAATGCCGAATTCATGCAATGGTTTCGTTTGAAATTGCACTCATAATAGATGGATACCTAATGCATAAAGGATTGCAAGATGATAAAGGTGCTTTTATTATTGAAGAAGACTGGTTGATTGAGAGTCTTTATGGATTTTTTAAAATGCACTAAAATATTTATGCGCAATTAAAATTTACTGCTATGTGCTGGATAATATCATGGAGAGTTAGTTCATGGTGACGAGAAAACGGAATTAACTTAAAAATTCAAATAGCAAGAATACGTCACTTTGCATAGATAGGCAAGTTCAAGGCATTTTTAAAGATTTATGGTTAGAAGTTTAGAGAGCGTTCCAATTTAGTACGAAATTTGACAATTTTGGCTTCATTGGTGGCGTGATGGTAATGATAACCTAAAATATATGTTTATAAAAGCTTTTTGTCCTTTTCTCCGTCTTCTGTAGTCTCTAAAATTGTCGTATAAGTTAAAAGTGGGAAATGATAACATCTAAATTTTATTCAATGACAGCATTTTCTCTGCTTCATTTTAGGATTTTTGAAAGAAGAAAGTAGCATAATTCATAAGAAATTAACTAGAAACAGTTATTTAAGCATTTATTTATCTATATACACAAGTTCTACATATCAAAAAATATAAACAACTACAGTCAAATCTCGTACCACTCGACGTGGAGCTTAAACTGGCGAAAACAAAGTAACTAAAAATTAATTCTACCAAGAAAATCTTAACCAAAACAAACAAAAAAAATCAAGACAAAAGCAATTTTGTGAACAAATAAATAAAAGCAAAAAGGGTAAAAATAATAAAAATTACACCTCTCCCTTCCTTAGGGGCAATCCTAGTCATCATCCATCGTTTGAATCAAAGCCTTTCTTTTTTTGATATTTGGTAAAAAAACACCTTTTGAAAATTTATTATATATTAATAATCATTAATCCTTCTTCTGAAGATGGCCTTGTAGGTCGAAACTTGTTAAGAATTTAATAAAAATTAAGTGAAAGTATTCAAAAAGTGTTTTTTTACCAAATATCATTATCATTATGATCAACTTATAAAATATATATATAGTAGAGGTCAACTCTATCAATCTTCTCAAGAATACTTTCTTTTTTTAATTATATTTATTAACATGATCAGCCCATCGCTCCTCCTACTTAATGTTCCCTTACAATCATTCAAATTATTAATATCCTCATATCCACCCAGCACATGCATCATTGTTTTATCTTCCCTTTTATATATCCTACATATCCTTTCTTCTTCCTTCGTCCAATACTTACATTTTCTACTTTCATTTCCAACTCTAAACCTTGCTATTACGTCCACATCATTCATTCCCTTCAAATAATCTGGTATGCAGTCTCCTTGCCAATTCTGCAATTGTAGAGCCTTCATATTTCTTCTCCCATCATCATCTCTTACGTCTTATCTTCACCATTTCCTCGACGCATACTCCCATTCTTCCCCATTCATTCAATTATTCCTGATTCAACATTAAACCGTTTAAAGCTTCATCCCTTTTTGTCATATCTTATTTTTTGTTCGAATTTTTAAAATCTTTTTCCTCCATAATTCCATTAATTCCCTCCGTAAAACATAATCCGGTGTATACTCCTCCAACCCTGAAAATCCACTTTATGTACTTCTTGTAAACGTTTTCCACCTGTTTGTGTTCATTTCAGCTTCATACTTCTACCCTATAAAGAGCTACACTTCTAACCGTCGAATTGAACAACGTTTTCCTACTAATCCAATCGTTCTTACATAAACTTTGCCCTATTCTCTGTGTACTTCTTAGTCAGGCGTAAAAAGTCACGTTGAACAATCTGTGATCACCAATTTATACAAAAATTTCAAATCACAAGGGACTCTAAGAGAAGCAAGAGACGGAATATGCAAAAACTCTGATAGGTTTGTATAAGTGCGATCAATGAAAGGGTCAGGTGAACCTACCCGTGGCGCTGATATTCTAAAAAACTTATATTCAACGGTTCTGACTTGCTTAATATAAATTTGTGCAATGGGATACCATATCATTGACGCGTACATCAGAATTGGTCTAACTAACAATAGATACAAAATTCTAAGAATAGTTGGTGACCTTTTTTTGATTTCACTTACTTTGTCTAATATCACATCATTGAGTTTGTAAGTGTAATTTATTTGATTTCTATTTCTAGAAAAAGTTATAGCTTTACATTTCTTTTATATTAAGAGAAATGTCATTGTTTGAGCACCAAGTAAAAAGCTTATCAAAGCACGCTTGCAATTTTCCGGTATCTTGATCACTAGTTACAGTTCTAAAAATTTTTAAATAGTCCGCAAATAACAAACACTCGGCCTCATCTATCACACACGAAAGATCATCAAAAATATTAAACAAAAGAGGGCCTAGATGTGAGCCTTGTGGAACACCCGATAGAACATCAATTCCTCTAGATACAAAGTTTTTATATCTAGCATATTGTACTGTGTGTGACAAATAGTTTTTGAGCCATCTATTTGCTGAGTAAAACCGAAATATTTTAATTTAATTATTAATGCAACATGGTTGACTGAATCGAAGGCTTTACTGAAGTCCGTGTAAATACTATCTACTTGCACATTGTTTGCCATAGAAAACAGGATTTTCCACGAATAACTAGCTAAATTCGATTCAATATTCCGGCCTTTACAAAAACCAAATTCTCTACCTAGTTATTAATCATTGATTCAATTTCAATCACGTATTTATTTAATAAAAGTTTTTCTGAATTTAATGTCATTTTATTTATTTACGTATTAGCTTTATCACAGTAAAACCAAAAAATCCAAACAATCTACATTTGTTCGTTTTTCCGTTTTCTGTAGAATAGGAGCTTTTGTTACAATATTAAACTTAGCAAGAAGTTTACAAGAACTCGTTCAATTTTGTAATTCTTCTTAAACTCGAGTTGTCATCCGTTGTCGTCAATCTATGCAAATCTTCTTGCAAATCTCTTTCTTGCAGGATGTCACTGTCTTTTTCGGCTCTCCTCCCTATTTTGCTCCGATTCGGCTGGGTTTGTAACTTACGAGAATTAAGACCGGATAATCATTAGAGTAACAGCGCTTTAATATCGTTCGAACGGAAATTGAAAGATTCGACGCTGACAACGACGCCTTCAGTACAAGCGTCGAGTCGGGTCGCTGAAAGCCCGACGAATATCTCAGAAAAGTGTAGCACATATTGAACAATCAAATTATATCCATTCAACGGGAATATTCAAAGAAGGAGTCAAATTACGGTTTAGAACAGGATAAAAATTTACTTTTGCTGTTTTTTGTGATTTCTTGTCTTTTTTATGGATTGGAACTAAATGCACAAAAGAGAATAGCTTTAAAAAGAAATAGATTACAAATTTTTATCAAAGTTAATACACAAAAAAATATGTGAATGTAATTTTTAGTAGACATATGTATATGCACTTGAGGAAATTACATTAACTTTTTATGAAATGAATACGATGTAACAAGAAAATAATGAACATTGGCTATGGTAGTCAACAAGAAATAGGCGAGATTGGTTAGTAGGACACCTTCTCAGGCTTGAAGGTCTAGTCAGAGACATACTAGAGGCAGAAACGGGTGTTAGGAGGGGTAGAGATAGACCTAGATTACATTAGTGTTCACGAATAGTTAAGGACGTGGGATGTTCTAGTTTTAGGGAAATGCGAAAATTAGCTCAAAATAGGAAAGAGTGGAAATGCGTGACCAACCAGTCTTAGGACTGACGACCTTATGATGATGATCACATATATGTATATGCATTAGCCTTTTTAACAAACTTTTAATAGAATGTTCTCATTCAAGATTAATGTAATCTGTAACTGAGGACTCCAAATGTCCTTGATTTTGTTTGCAGTTTCCTTTTTATGAATTAAAATAGACAATACATGATTGCCTCAATGTCTCTACAATTTCTTTCATGTTTACCAGGTGTACTAGTATGAAATGCGGATTTTGTTTTAAAAAACATGTTCAGTTCGGAAGAATGATAAAGCTGCTTTATTGAAGGTATGCTCCATCGCTTGTGATATATATTTTTCATCTTTCGGGCAATTTGTGAATACCATTCACGGAGCCATTTTTTCACATCTTTGTACGAATCAAAGCGCTGCTCAGCAAATGAGTGATCCATCGATGCAAGCAAGTGATAATCTGAAGGAGCCAAGTCTGGTGAGTAAGCCGCATGGGGTAGGACTGAGCGCTTCCCTTTTTTCAAGTGGCGAACGGTTCAAATCTTTAATGGTAAAGTTGAGTATTCGCCGTTTCCCCAAACTTTAACAATTGATAATAGACCATGTCCCTCTGGTCCCACCAAACACAGAGCATCGTCTTTCTACCAAAGCGATTTGGTCTTGCGGTCGATCTGGATGGTGCACCTGGGGAAATAAATCCACTTTTCATCCCCTATAACTATCCAATGCAAAAACGACTTCTTTTTGTGCCAAACAAGCATAATTTCACATGTGTTTCTGCACTTTCCAATTTGCCTGTCGTTCAACTCATGTGGTACTTGTGGTACCCATCTACCGGACTTTTGAATCTTTCCCAGCTCGCGTAGTCTATTGAAAACAGCTTGTTGACTGACGCCCAATTGCTTTGTATTTCGTCCAACAGTACTTGCAATTCCACATCTTCATGTTTTTTTGGCGTTCGTTGTCTGAAACATCGAAGTCACCATTGTTCAACAACATTGCCGCGTCATCTGTTGTTGGAAATCCACATTTCATACTTGTACATCTGATATCTTCCTTCTGAAAATATGAATAATAAAGTTGGCAACTCTAATTATAAGACAGTTACATTATAAGTTACCATCTTAAATCAATAATTGTTGTAATTTTAAAATAACGATTTTTACCGAATACTTCTTCCTTGTAGACAGTTAGCCTGTCGTAATCAAGGTTCAAATTTTTCGAATGCGTTTACATACGATTTCCAGCCGTGGGTCCAATAATTTTCCTTGTGCACTTGTCGTACGAAATCGGAGTCCATTATAAATGATACCTGAAAATGAAGAAAGCATCTGTTACTAGCGACCGTGAGCGACTGAACGCGCCGTACCGCGTCGGTTCGCTTCGTCGGGAGTAGCAACATATTCTCCAAAGCATAAGCTAATACTAACGATAACAACGAATTTAATGAAACTCATTCATCATCTCTATCCCATTTCTTTTGGCCTGACTTCTACTATTACTGACTGCTGCCGCTGCTCTTGCTAGGTACTGTGCTTTACGAATATTAAAAATTGCAGGCTGTGCGAATGTATCGCAACAACATGGCTCCCTTATTAAGAATGTACCGTTTGCAATTTTCATCTTCATGTCTCCGGAACTGCGAGATAATGCAGCGACTTATTTCACTTCATTGTCTCAAATATAAATAAGAATCATAATATTTTTCGGTTTGTTCTGTATTGAGCTGACATAATATCATAACATCATTTAGCACAACAAATGCCTGTACATCTATATAAAATTTGGATTACGTAAAACGTTATTCATTGAAACTTTAAATTTAAATGTACTGAATAAAATAAAAGACTATATTGTTTCATCATCATCATAAGGTCATCAGTCCTAAAACTGGTTGGACACGTACCTACACTCTTTCCTATCCTGAGCTAAACTTCGCATTTCCCTAAAACTAGAACAGCCCACATCCTTAACTATTTGCGAACAGTAATATAATTTAGGTCTACCTCTACCCCTCCTAACTTCTGTTTCTAGACCATGTCTGAGAAGGTGTCCTACCAACCTATCTCGCCTATACTGTTTATCGTATCAAAAAACAAAGAATGAAATACATTTTATAAATAATAGCTAATTAATTTATCTACTTATCTACTTTTACATCAAGATGACATTACATATCGTGCGCAAATAAAAAGAATTTTGTAATTTTTATTAAAAGAACAAGTTTGTTTCTATTTCTGAAGAAATCGCAGTGTAGCGAGACAATATTATTAATTAAGTTCTTTTATTAAAAATTGTGAAAGTCATAAAGTGCTATTTATTTATATATTTCATAAAATCATTCGTCAATATGACGGAAAAGTTAAAAAGTGAAAGTCATGTTCGTCGACCTCAACTATTACTTTATAATACTTAATGGATTTTTGGTAGGCCGAGGATTTTCGTTTCGAAAAGTACATAAATAAAAATAGAGCCGCCCTAATTTTAGGAATCGTTAATCTTTCTTATCGTCAGTAGTTATCTAGTAAACTGAAATACTTTTAATCTAGATATTGCTACTAAAACAGCCAATATACAGTTTTATTATAGGAAGTTATATTCTCTACCATATCACATCAAAAGAAATCCCTTCATGAAATAATTAACTTTTAATTCGATAAAATTAATTATACATCTTTTACGCTATAGAAACGTTACCAAATACCTTTTTGGTATAAACATTTGTTTTGATTATTGTTGTTCCATAAATTAAATAAATATACATTTAGAATGTTATTTAGCACAATCAGTAACACTTTTCAATCAATTATTAAATGATTGATACGCTTTCAATTTCCTTATACTATTGAAAATATTTCACAAATCTCCAACTATAAGGAATAATTAGATAACTGACTAAATTTTCAAATCTTACAACTTTACTACACTTTTTTTAGGATTTAAGTTTAGGAGTAGGCAACGTAATTTTTTATTGCAAAACAAAGTAATCGACCTTTTGTATTCTGAATACGAAAAGCATACAGCTAATATCTATCCGCAATATATATTTAGAACTATTTAATTCCCACCAGCATTTAACGTTGGTGGGCGGGCAGTCTCTCTAGATTACGCCGGAACGTAGGGCTGACGGCCCCCTTCAGCCTCCTTTCAGGAATCGTGGGAACGGATGGGTAGTGGTTCGGGTAACAAAGATGAGACGGACGAAATGAAGACAGAAGAGAATGAAAGATTATCTGTGGAATATTACTGCCCCAGCATTTGCCTAAGTGATCCAAGGAAACCACAGAAAACTTGAACCAAGGCAGACGGGCCTGGAATTGAACGGCGTCCTCCCAAATGCTAAGCAATAGTCTAAATCTCTAGGCCATGCCGCTCGGTCTTTTTTCAAAATTTTCTATGGCTGCTTCAGTGATGTCAGAACGCTGAGCCACTTTTCAATTTTTTTGTGCGATTTTTTTTCACTCTTCAGTAGGTATCCCACAGTAAAACCACTTGCTACTTTTTTAAGCAATTCACATCTGAGAATTTTAGAAAAAATGTACCTAGATAATAAAATTAATAATAATGAGCATAGACGCGCCTAAGAAACCACCGACAGAATGCAAAACGCTTCGTTTTTTTATTTCGGATTATTCAGAAGATTTGTCGAACTATTTCCGTTAAAACGAAGAAATTATTTTACGTGACTTCATTCGGGTAAAATGGATTTCAGATTGTCTGGATTCTGTTGTAATTCGAATGTAAGTTGATTTTTACTGTTTACACTATACTTTTCCGACTAACTGGCTGACACGGCGCCGTTTGTGAAAACAGATACGAATTCCACTCCTTATATTGATTTCAGTAGGCGCAGTAAATAACATAAGTAAATAAATATTGTACATAAAAAAAATTATAAGTGCTGTCGGCACAGGGTAAAGTAGTATTACTTAAATGGAAGTTGGTGTCAGCAGTTTCTTATGCTAAAGTGTACGATGTACCTATTTACAAACAACTCCTTGAAATTTAATTTTTCAAACAATTTTTAACACAAAGAAGGTGATTAAACAAATTGTTCGCAAAAGTGAATTTTGACCTCTCGAAGCAATGATGCTAACAGTAACAGTTTGGAGCTCACAGTGACTGATAAAGGAAAAGAACTTGTTATTTAATAAAAACACTCGACTCCATCGAAAAAGATCTATAAAGGTAGAAACAAGATTATCAAGATGAGCTTAGCTTTACTTAAAGAGCGGCAAAACAGTATCATTTAATAGAGGTCATTCCATTAACAAAAAAGTTATTCGTCTATAAAATTGTCAAAAGTAGGTTTCGATATTTCCGGCTCTGAATAACGTACACATTTTGCTGATAGCAAAAGAGATAAAGTCATTCGTGCTAAACTAACTGTCCAAATCACAGGTTTCTTTTAAAATAACGATGTTAGGTAGCGTCCAGAAGAAATGGAGCACTCTGTATGAAATATTTTATGTATATGTACCATATGATTCCAAACCACTTTTATGAAAAAAAGTATGTTATCAAAGTTATGAACAAAACCGTCGTAGGTGGAACACTCTGTATATTATGTCTATAGAAATTTAGATCTTTACAGTTATTTGAGGTGTGCTCGTAGATTTTTTTCTAGAAAGAAGTTAATCCATCATTTTCAATTTTCGATACAAATGGTAACCATGAAAAGGCAAATACTTCATTGATGCATGATTATATGTTACCTACATGCATTTATGAAGAATTTTCAGATTATGTAGGTATGATTCGAAAGCTAAAGCATGCGAGGGTTTTCAGTTTTATTTTTAAAACTTAATAAACCCTTATTCTGCATGTAAAACTGAGCTCATTTATGAAATGGAATAGCATTATTTCATAATTTATAATGCATTAAGCATAAAAGTACTCAACTTAACCCGAATCACTTTACCTACTTACCACATTTACGTATAGATATTACCGGAAATGTATGAAATCCGTCATTGTATACAATTCCTAGGATGTGTGTATAATTCCTAAAATCGCCCAGATATGTGTGAAATAGATTATATTAGACACATTTCCTAGGAAATCCATACATTTCCTAAATAGCAATCGGAAATGTATTACAGGTAATACTAAATAGGCAATAATACGGCAGGTTGTTTGGAAATTTACCCATATCCATGGGTGACGTCGTTGTTTAGTTATAGAGATTTATGAAAGACCGGAGTATCTATAAAGTCCCTGCTGATATGTTACATATTAGAATAATGTGACGAAATTATCTTTGTTTTAGCAAACACGATGATCTTGAATTTTAAGTATGTTATAGAGATGATAATGCTGGTCATTTGGGCGCGGAGATCATAATGAAGCATACTTTTCGAAGATATTATTCTAACATATCAGCAGCGGCGTTAAAGAAACTAAAGTCTGTCATAAATCTACCTGTTAACCATACAATAATAACGTCACTAATGCATATACATCAGGCGAATAAACTCAGTTTACAAACGTGTTTCATTCATGTTGTTCACAAAAAACATTTGTTTTATACATTTCCCAGTGCAATTTCTAGGAAATGTATACATTTCGAGGATATGTGTGTATTAAAAATCTTTGAAACAATATTTTATAGGTTTCCTAAATAGTCTCGGAATTGTATACATTTCCTAGGAACAATACAATTCCTAAATTTCATACATTTCCGGTAACATCACAGTTGAACGATTTCCAGAATAAATGTCAAGAACATTGATATGGTCCACTCATTGTATTACATTACGTTAATTACATTATAATTTCGAATGACAACGTTTTCTATTACATGGAATGCAATATTATTATGTTTGTTCCAGTGCATTTATGGATGCTACGTTCATTCGGCAATTCTACCCACGTTCCACAGAAGATGTTATTGGCTTCTTCAGGTAATCTCTAAATTAATTGAATTAATTATAAGACTTCAATCCTTCATAAGCTCTCGGTTAATCGAATTACTTCATACGTGAAAGCTCAAGACCGATCACTTCTCTGCACAGGTTTCCCACAAATACGAAACTGCCAGTAAATGGTGTGATTAAAATTCCAAATAATGCCATTTATTAATTTAATGGCGCGCCTCAGTTTTACTTATTATTCATTGCTGGATTCTAAAATTATAATTTTCAAAAAGAATTTAAAATTAGTTTCAACTACCTGTGTATATTTTTGTAACAACCAAGTAGTCCAATTTGTTATAAGATTTTTTTTCCATAAAGAATTCATGTAAAAATAAATATGCGGCAGAAATGAGTTGATTTTGCAAAGATTTCTCCAACCAAAATTTTCATACCACCAAGAAACCGGATAAGTAATGAAAACAATACTATTTATGTTTCATAGAATCCTGACATTGTATTGGTGCATTATTTAAACGTTCCCTATCCCGATGATAACAAACTGGCCGTCATAACTCCCAGCCTTTCCCTTTGGGCAGACAAGAAAGAATGGACAAAAGAAGAACTTATTTCACAGCTAAAGCCAATGTTTTTCAGCGAAGAAGAACCCGATCTCAACAACGAACTAGAAATATCGGTAAAAAGAGCCTTTTTCTACTTGCATCAGTTTTATCTCTTGTAGATTAAAAAGAATTACATTTTTATATTATTATTTTTTTCTAAATACACGTTTTATTGTTTAAGACCGCTGAAACCGTAGAAACTATAGTCAGTCAACTGATGGAAAAACAAAGAGTTGCTCGTCAAGCAGCTCTAGTAAAACAGCTAGAATGTGGTTGTCCAGATTCCACATGCGCTGATGGAAAATCCTGCTCACACCCCATGCGTAGAATTGGAACACCGAAGAACGATGTTTCCAGTTCTTTAGCTTCTTCTAGTTCGAATTCCCGCCCCCCTAGCAGAGCAGATAATAATCAAGTGTCCTCTACCACCGGAACCCTTTTAAACAACAACCATTCCAACAGAGTATACCCAAGAGACCTTAGGAATCATCACGTACAAGGCAACAATCATGCCACAACAAATTCAAACAATCCTGCCCCGTTAGTTTTGAGTTTGTCGCAAATACAAAACGGCGGAGGACTTCTAATTTTGAATAGCAATTCGGCCACTAATTCTTCCAATAACAGTCATCAGTCTTTCATCGCACCAGTTTCAGTTTCAAACTACGTTTCAAGCACCACAGCAGGACGAGCTCAGAACAGGGATAGAATGAATAAGACACCGTCACTCGTTCTTAAACAGGAAGTAATGGATTCCCAACTGGCCAGTGCGTACTTACAGCAACCTAATCAAAATGTAGCACCCACCAACAATAAAAGAGAAAACAAAATGGATATCAGACAATCAACTGTGAACGATTTCTCGTTCAATCATCAACATCAAAAACAACACGACGGCCACTTAAACGAAATGGTCATGGTATCAGCTCCGCCCACTCCATCGAAACGAATGGATACAAGCAACGAAGAAGTTATCGATTTTAAGCATCAAAACTTTTGCGATGATTCCGTCGTACTCTTGGACACCGATTCCAGTGGATCGTTGGCCAGCAAAAACGAGCATTCGTCCGTCATAAGCGGAGGTTTCTTTAATGAAACCCTTGATCTGTCTCAAGAAGACATACAGAAAACGTTATCCGCTAATATGCCACTGTGTTCAGCCGATCTAGAATCGCATCAAAACTCCTGCAATACTTCAAGCAATAGGAACAGAGGAATCAACAACAAGCAATCGCAACAACACCACCACCACCACGACCAGTCCCTTGCAACAGATATCAATCCTATGGATTTCATTGATAATTGCGACGTTGTAAGTCCCACTCATGTGGTAGACGACGACGTGTTTGTCAATTTGGACGCTTTTGATATGTTAGGAGAGTTTCCAGAGTTTGATGCGTTAGATTCCGGCCATAACGGATTATTTGAAGTCAATAATCCTGAAGAGGGAAGACAAGAGCATTCAAAACAAAACGAATCCTCTCAATCCCAGCAAAACTCCCGAGGGGAAAGCTCAGCTAAGATAACGGATTATTCTCCAGAATGGGCATATCCGGAAGGAGGGGTAAAAGTACTGGTGACGGGTCCCTGGCACTCTTCTGGACCATACACAGTACTTTTCGATAATTTTCCCGTACCCACTACTCTTGTACAAGATGGAGTACTTCGTTGCTATTGTCCCGGTACGCTTGAATATTTATTCAATTATAAAATATAAAAATTATTTAAAAAGCACTAAATATTAACAATTCTTGATCATTGTTTTACTTCCTGTGATATTCATAGGAATTATTGCAATTTCACTTCGGATGAAAGAAACTAGGTACCAATTTTAAGGTTAAATTCTGTCTAATTTGCTTGTTGAATTAATGGTTCATTGACTGAATTATTCAGGTAGATGTTAAATGCACACATACTGTAATCTGTTGCATTATATAATACCAACACATTTTCTATTCTACGTCCACTGCACTAACTTTCTGAATTTTAGCACACGAAGTGGGTTTAGCAACGCTCCAGGTAGCTTGTAATGGCTGTGTGATATCAAACTCTGTGATATTTGAATACAAATTACCATCTCGCGAAGAACAAGTAACGTTGTTAGAGCCCAAAGTTGAGAAATCGAACGACAATTTGCTTAAATTCACGTTACTACAGAGACTAGAGGCAATGGATGATCGACTTCACATAAAACAGGAACCCACTGATGGATCTGACCATGTAATGCTCTTAAATAAGATTTTATAAAAAGTTTTTCATGTACTCCAATTTTTCTTATCCAATTTAGGTTGAAGATACTGTGCTTTTTATGCAGCCTAATTTTGAAGATCGATTAGTATCATACTGCCAAACGATGACTTCACGGGTATGGCAATATGGAGAAGAACTTAGTGTCTCATGGTTCGCAAGTCACCGAGGTATGACGTTGCTGCATTTGGCAGCTTCTTTAGGCTATTCTAGGCTCGTTTGTGCCCTACTCCACTGGAGGGCAGAAAACTCATCATTGTTGTTAGAAACAGAAGTTGATGCTCTAAGTCAGGACGAAGATGGAAACACACCTCTGGTAAATACTTATGATCTTTTAAGCTCTGCGTAATTTTATACGAAAAGTTCAAGTACTTCAATGCCCATTGTATTTTCTTTTCTTCCAGATGTGGGCATGCAGTAAAGGTCACACGGAAACAGCTGTAATGCTTTACAGATGGAATCATACGGCTCTTAATATTAAAAATTCGTCATTGCAAACGCCACTTGAAGTTGCAAAATCAAATCGTCATATAGCGCTTGTGAAAGAGTTAGAAAAATTGGA
Source organism: Agrilus planipennis (assembly GCF_000699045.2). Taxonomy (NCBI): domain Eukaryota; kingdom Metazoa; phylum Arthropoda; class Insecta; order Coleoptera; family Buprestidae; genus Agrilus; species Agrilus planipennis. Next base: position 1,158,018 of record NW_020439044.1, on the reverse strand, counting down.
AGCTAGAAGGGAAAAAGCAAATTTGATTTTGCATTCAAGTATCGCATCAGCAGACAACCCGAGTCCTCCAACTATTTCTCCTGCCAGTTCGATAACTTCCATAGCTTCTGCAGTTTCTAATAGTAAATCGCACGATGGAGTCTTTTTGAAACCTGGAATAATGACAAGGTAATTATCATTTCAGTTAGAAGGATATTTAATCAATCATTGATGCATGTTCTTTCATTTTAAGTTCACTAATGTCTGACTCGAACCTTCAAAGCCGAAATTCGATTGGCGGAGGGTTAGTCAAACGCCCTTCCATTGATAGTGGAATCAACATGACTTCTTCCGATAATTCTCCATTACTTCGACCAAAAAGTACCAGAAGCAAAGAGTGTTTAAAGTTAACCAGGTAAATTATTACTAATAATAATATTTGTATAAATTGTACAATAAATTACTGTGTATGTTGATTATAGATTTGATAGAAGTATGTCATTACCAATTTGTTCACCTTTATCTAGCCAGGATGGGTCTTATGACAACGAAACCCTAGAAACTTCTAAATCACGTAAAATGGATTTTGCTTTGTGTAAGTTTCAAATTTTCTTTATCTTAAAATTCAAAGTATTGCAGGTAGGATCAAAGAAGTTTTAGTCATAATAATTATTTTTTTCAATAATTTTAAATGCATGTATTTATTTTGAATTGTCTTTTTATTTGATATATACACAGTGTTGCAAAAATGTACCAAAATAGTATGTTATTCCGTTCTTTGCAGAAATTGAAAAACCACTTATGATTAATTATTAAGCAAACTAATTAACTAGTTAGATTGCCTTATTCTTAGTGCAAGGAGAAGAAAATAGCGAAACTTACTTGAATAGTGCCAGTACGTGCATCATACGTTTTCAATAATAGGTTTGGTTTTTTAATTGTTTTAATTTTTAACATTAGTTATTCCATAATTATTCAAAGAATCAAAACATCGCAAAGAATCGAGTAAACTACTTTTCCAGTAATATTTTAGTAACACCGTATATAAAACAGATGTAAATTTATTTATAAAATAACATATTGAGAATGTTGAGAACTTCTCATTACTGAAAGTCAAATTTTGATTTCCATTACTATGAGGTCACCACAGCCAATTTCCATATTCTTCCAGGTGCAAGTATGTCATTACCAATTTGTTCACCATTATAAATTATTTAATAATAATTTTTTAAAAGTTTCAAAGATAGGATACTAAAGTAAGTTAAAAAAACAGTAAAATCTGTAAAATGTTAAATTTAATTTTAATGAGAGTCTATAGAAAATGCGTTTTGGTATTTATGAAAGTTAACAAGTTGAACATATCCAACACAATGACAATTCTAAGTAATAATTTCGTAAAATATATTATATATTTTTAAGTATTAATTATTACAAGTGTAAATTTTTTGTACCCATTGGATACTTGCTTAAATAACAAAATGAGTTATTTAATTACAAAAAACCTGTAAATATATTTTTTAATTATAACAGCTTTCATGAATACCACATAATATTTCTTAAATCTAGTGTAAAATTTCTTTTGAACATTTGAAAAGATCGATACGAATAGTAAGCGCATATGACTTAATTTTTTTGGTATGGTGATACAGGCGAAGCGGGTAGTGAACCCCGAAGCAATAGTCCCCTAATTGACGTGGAAGCAGTGTCTGATGATGACTCGGACACCCGAAATAGTGCCGTAGGTCAGTGTGATGTCTAACTAATTGTCACTAATACTTATCTAACTGTTGTTTGTCGGTGTTGCTCCACTACTACTCTGATTACTCAAACTGTTGTCGATGTTATTATTGGTGTTTTCTTGTTTACATTATCTTTATAACTCCACTAACCCTTAAATATGTTTTTATGAGTACAGGGTGATTAAAATGTACCATAATTTAATTGATGATCGCAGAATTCTTTAACAAAATATACTATATAAACTATTGGACTTATAGGGTCAAAAATTACGATCTAGAATGTATTGATGTACCATTCAGATCAAAAATATTATTAAAAATTAAAGGGCCCCCTTATCATAACATTAAAAAATCGATTTTTATTCATCATCGTCATAAGGTCGTCAATCCTAAGACTGGTTGGACATGCACCTCCACTCTTTCCTATCCTGAGCTAATCTTTGCATTTCTTTAAAACTAGAACATCCCACATCCTTAACTATTTGTGAACAGTAATCTAATCTAGATCTACCTCTACTCCTCCTAACTCCTGTTTCTGCCTCTAATATGTCTCCGACTAGACCTTCATGCCTGAAAAGGTGTTCTACCAACCTATCTCGTCTATTTCTTGTTGACTTCCATAAACTCCTCTTTTCTCCTATTCTTTCTAATATCTCTTCATATCTACTTTTCTCTATCCACGGTATCCTCATCATTCGTCTGTAAAACCACATTTTGAACGATTCTAACCTTTTTTTCCGTCGCGCCCACCGTCCATATTTCGCACCCGTACAGTGCCGCGCTCCAAACATCCACCTTTAAGAATCTTCTTCGAATTTCTTAATTAACCGTTCGCGAGCATAGATTTTTATTAGGCAATTTTAATTCATATACACCAGAGAATACGAACACAAAAGTATTTCTCGAAATTCGTAAAATTGTAAACGTAATTCAGCAATAAGACCCTTTGGTAGATGGAAATTTGTTTGCATTGTCATGTGGCAGCTTATTAATGGATTAGATTCAGTTGGGTCAGATTGTTACAGAGAATGCTGTGTGTACCCTTCCCGGTTACCCATTTCGTTACCTTATATATATATTATCTTGATGACGTTTTCCAAACTATTACATAGTATCCACAAATTCTTATTCAAGTCACTGGTACAAAGTTGCCAAATCTAAATTGTTTATTTAAAACTGTATGCTAACACATACTTACCTACCTACTGTGTCAGTAAGTCAATTAGCGGCCATTTACTTTGCGGAACTCATAATAATAGTGGAGTCGAATCGAGAGTCGGTAATCACGAGTCGAATTCAAGGTCAGGAAGATCCAGGGTGGTAAGACGGCTTACCCGTTTTCACTCACCCTGTGATAGTTCCCCAATTATCTTGTTAGGTAGGTTATTGGGTTATTAATTACATTGTAACTATATTGCTAAATATATAAAAGTCGCTTCTTCTCCTTCTTTTTCTATGACAATACTGGTGTACATAATTTGTCGTATTCTAATAATCCGATCGAGCCTATGTAATTTTCGACTAAATTAGACTGTAACGGTATCTTATTTATAGTGAAAGAAGCGAAAAATCGTAGAAACTTAGCCGACGATAATGGAGGACTTATTTACATCCGGAGTCCTTGCCCTAGAGGACGCCATCATTTAAGTTGTAAAGTTGTAAAAGAATGTTGTACTCAGGATATCATAATGTAGTTATTTCCCACTGCCTTCCACGTCGCAGTATTGTGCGAGGACCTCTTCCTCGGGAATCCGACATTACCCAGTCGTACGGACGGCTGGGTGTCTTTTGAAGATATCCCCTCTCCCATGAAAACATTAAAAAAAGAAAAGTATTGTCCATCAGAGTGCCATACTGATCCTCATGATCTCCGCCACCATAAGTACTGAAAAAACTGCTGCCCTCTTTCAGTGACTTCTCTTAGTCTGGTTTCTTTTTAACCCCCCTCCCCATTATGGTTGAACCTGTGGTCCGGCTGTCATCGAAACTCGTAACCCGATCCACCCACTCTAGTTTGTACAGGAGCTTCATCAAGATTCAAGTCCCGTCGAATCGGTCCAATAGCTTATTTACAAAACATTACAAACAACTGGGGTACACCCTTAAGGAATGTTAACCTTTTGTAGAGGAAGATCCCATATTTAAGTTAAAAGACGATTTAATTTAATTAAATTGTTGAATTAACCGATTAATGCTCTTCACAGTCATGCATAAGATCGTCAAAACATTTTAATCGCCCTGTTTATGCGTGTGTAGGCTATTAACAACATTCGATACATGCTATATATTATGGTGACTAACCATTCAATACTCTGCGTAAAAAACACAGGTATATTTCCTCATCTGTTTAAAAATGACCCAGAAAATTACAAAAGAATAATGCTATCTTTGTTTGTAGGTACATTAAAACTGTGCATGTTAGGTATTGTTGCAAAACTGTTTGCTTTATTTATTGCACGTCTTCATAGCGTTGGCTTTTTCTGTTGTTTTCGTTAAGATGTAGTAATGTAAAATACAAAATAAAAGTCGAGATGTTATGTTTCTTTAGCACTAGAACAATTTGAGCTTGGAGAATAAATTTCAAAGTACTTATGTACTATTTTTGTACACAGTGTTCAAAAAGTTTTAAATGAAAAATTAATGACTGGATTCTTTGAGAAATTTTAATTTATACTTTCCTTTAGTTTTTCGGTCAGTTAAATATTAGAATAATCACTGGATTAAAGGTTCCATTGATGTAAAAAATAATTGAATCATTAACCACCTACCTAACCTATTTTAGCTTATACAATTCGCCTAATAGGGTATTTTATGATAACTGAAATAATTATAGATATCATCAATGGAGACATTTTTAAAACAATTTTAGAAATCAATTCAAATTTACTGAATTTATTATTTATTCAAACAAAGCTTGTTCCCCATTTTAATACAATATCGTCTGTAGCATCTAAATTTGATTTAAAATTGATGATATAATAAAAAGAAATTTCAATTAAATGGTAGCTCTGCGAAATATGGATCTAATGGAAAAATGTTAAGGGGTTTTTATAGTCCCATATTTTGATATTCCGAACAACTTTTTTCTATAATATTTTCCGATTGGACTCGTATTTCACAGGGCTGTCATTTAAACGAAACCTTTTTTCTATTTTCGAACACTCCGTATAGTAAATCAAATCGATATATAATATAGGCGATTTTGTATTAAAATAGGGAACGGGTTTTGTTTGAAAAGATTTTCGGTTAAACTTACACTTCAGCCGCCATGATTATATTTCTACCCTGAATATTGTTTACTACGAAGGGGCTTTTTTAAGTTTGAGGAATGGGGGGTAAGAAGTGGAAATAAATTACGATTTTATTTTTCCTTTTCAATAGATTCACCTGCGACTTTTTCAAGATCTTTCAATTAACTTGAGTATTCCTTCGAAAAAAAATGTTTTGTCTTTGAAAAATACGCCGAAACTGCAGCCTTCACTTCTTCGTCGCTTGAAAATTTCTTCCCACGTAGATCTTTTTTCAAGTTTAGGAATAGGTAATAATTGCTAGTCAGGAATATGGGGTGGGTGAGCCAATTTTCCTCTTCGTTTCTTTTTAACTGCTTTCTTTAACCGCTCTAAGATTTTCCCAGCCAACTGTGACACCTTAAACTTCTTGGGTGGTGGTGTTCCTCTTTTGTGCCACTTGTCCTATTTAGACTCAGCTTCTTAATAATGAACCCAAGTTTAGTCCCCAGTAACAATTCGAGTCAATACTCCATCTTTATCTTCACTACAGAGGTCTAAAAACGCTCGAGAACAGTCCACACGCTCTTGTTTTTGAAGCGAAGTGAGCATTCTCGGCACCTATCTCGAGCTGACTTTAGTCATACCAAGATGATCGTGAAGATTTTTAAAGATGATTGTATCTGATACTCCTACCATTTCTGCGAGCTGCTTCTTCTTAATTTAGCATCTTCCAGTATTTATTTTTCGACTTTTTGAATGATTTCCGAAGTAGTCACCTCGATCGGCCGGTTTGGCCGTGGTCGTCTTCCAAATGTGTCCCTGATTTGCTTAAAGCGGTTATGCCACTTGTAAACCATGGTTTTACCTGGACAAGAGTCCCCGTAAACGGATGACATTCTCTTCCAGTATGGTTTGAACTGATTTTCCTTATTTGCTAAGGAACTTTATAACAGCGCGGTACTCGATTTTCTCCATATTGCACAATTAGTTCCCGACTGATTTGTTTCGTCAACGATAATTCAAAGACTACTGACCTAATTACGATTAAACTTGGTATTTATACCAATAATGTGTTGCTTAATTCGTAATGACTCGAATATGTATCCTCACTAATACCTACCTATTCCGCGAACTTAAAAACGCACCCTCCTAACACTACTACTGCTACTACGTAACTTCTTCAAGTAAATCATCATCCGAAGAAGTTATAGTATATTTTCTGATTTTTCGTCAAAAACGTGTTTCCCGCTTAATGTCGAACTAAAATTACAGAAAAAGTTTGCATAAACTGCACAAGGAAACGATTGCAAGTTTTTTAAGAAATTATGATTTTCTGTTGTTATTTTGTTACAGACAATAGATAAAAATAGTAGTTGTTTTTTAAATATTTACTCAATAAAATTACTTATCAAATAAAAATCTGAAAAAAAAATAAAAGACAGTTTATCTTAAAATTTCCCAAAGAATTAACCATTATAATAGATATGTAAGTACCAAATATTAATTCTCTATTGATTCAAATGTATCTATTATCACACAAAATTTTGGGCATTCACAGTTATATTTTAGAATGACATGAATATTTGAATAAAGTAATAAAGTATTTGAAATCTAGGGGAGCAAGACGCAAGAGTATTAACATTAGCTGAGCAAATTATTGCCGCAATGCCAGATCGCATTAAGGTAAATTGCTATTGAATTAAAATAATTTTCTCTAAAAGGCAATTTTACAGAATGATAGTGAAGAAATGATGTTAGATAGCAGCCCTGGACCATCTGAAATAATGCCCACTTCTGAAACATTGTCAGATGTTTTTATGGAGCCCCTACTTGAGCAGTCCAATGCAAATTTTGAATCCACCGAATTTAATTTTGAATTTTCGGATAACAACTACAGGTAAGCAATTTCTGCATTATTATTATCATGTAGAAAATTGTAAAATACTTATTACTAAAAAAAGTATCATCATTTTTATGAATTTTTTAAAGAAGTTCGTGCTTCTCCAATTGTAAGATCGAAAAGCATGAGAACGACTGAAGGTGGGGTTAAATCCTTAAAGGGCCTTGCTCTAATTTTATCAAAAATGAGTTTAGTATCGAATCACAGTAAACGAACTAGAAAATTTCAAAATAAGTTTTCTTTTTTTGGACAATTTATAAATGTTTAAAGAAAAGATAGCCCTTAAAGAAAAACACATTTTCTTTTGTTATTCGACATATCAATATTCAACGTTGTCTACTTCTTATCATAATTTACCCTGTTTTATTGCAAACATGTTTTATTTTTCAATTTTCGATGGATCTACTCATTTTTTTAATCGTAAGTCCTAAAACTGGTTGAAAACGCACCTCCAAGTTTTCTTTTCCTGAGCTAATCTTCGCATTTCTCTAATACTAGAGCTACCTACATCCTTAACTGTTTGTGAATTGTAATATAATCTAGGTCTACCTCTACTCCTCTTAACACCTGTTTCTGCTTCTAATGTATTTAGTTCATGCTTGAAAAGCTATCATACCAACCCTTATAGCCTACTTCATATTGACTTCCATAGTTCTCTCAATCTTCCTAATATCAGAATACAGACCACTTCGAATTATTTTATTCGATTAAGCTGACGTGTATATCACATTGAGTTTGGTTACGCCGGGATTCGTTTTCAGCAAGTAGATATCCACACAAGTGGACCTTGTTGGAGCATACGTAATCCAAAAATGTAGCATCGTGCTACAGATGGCGTTTACTGCGCCATTTGTAGTATTTTCTAAATCTTTTTTGAATTTCTAAATTAATCGTTCGCTAGCATAGAAGTGATTTCTGTTTATTTGAAGGCGACTCGATCCTGCGCTATCCCCTGCTTTATATCCCTACTGCTCCTTCCATCCTGGCTTCCTAGATACTTAAAATCAGCTACTTACTTCTTCCAATTTTTCGTCTTCTATCCATATATTCGCTCTTTCCGTACTTTTTCTTTTCTTGCATACTAGTATTTTTAATTTAAAGTTATCTCTAACTCCTCTGTGCTAGATGCTAATACTTCTATATCATCTGCAAGTCTAAGCATAATCTTCTGCCCCTCTATATCTATCTCTACAGTTATACTATCTGTAATGATGTTGATCGCGTCTTCGATGTCTAGATTAAAAATTAAAAGTAAAATAAATATTTAACCGAAAAAATACTCGGTGTATTCCATAAATGAGTTTATATAAACTCATTGCTGGACAAAAAGATATAGNCGCCGGGATTCGTTTTCAGCAAGTAGATATCCACACAAGTGGACCTTGTTGGAGCATACGTAATCCAAAAATGTAGCATCGTGCTACAGATGGCGTTTACTGCGCCATTTGTAGTATTTTCTAAAACGCACTGTTAAGACAGCAGGTAAAAGTTGCTCTGTATTCTGTCGGAGCTGCCTGCGACGCGCTGATGAGATCCAAAAAGATCGAAATCGCGATCCGCGTCTGACAGTCTCGACAAAATACAGACTACTTCGAATTATCTTATCTCCTCCTTTCTAACCTATATCCACGATATCCTCATCATTCGCATGTAACACCACATTTCGAACGCCTTAAACTTTTCTTTTCCACTTAAACATTCTTAAACATTTACGCTTTAAATTGCTATATCGACATCGTTGTCAATATCTTTATCGATGTCTTCTTCAGATATTTCTACCTAATTCCGACGCATTCCTTACAAAATAGGAAGCACATATTTTCTGAACAAATAAACTAAGTTTCCATTTTGAGAACCCGTGTTTAAATGTGTCCATATTGTCGAAATATAAGTAGAATTTTGAATACTTTTACATGTATCAAAAGACTGAGTACAGCGGGAATTTCAAACATATACACTCCTCAAGGCGGAAAATTAGTAATAATTTATAATAAGTGTTCTATAATAAAAAATGAGTAGATACATTGAAAATTAAATAAAAAAAAAAACGTTTGCAATAAAACGATATAAAAAACAGTAGGCAACTTTGAGAAGTGATCTTTCATAGTACAAAAAAGAATAAAAGAAGAAAAGAGTGTGTTATTTCGGGGGCTATCTTTTTTTTATCATTCGTATATGCCTAAATTGCTCAGGGAAAAAGTTATAGACGACTTAATATTGGTCTTGGCTGCTCTGCCGAGCGCCTTTCATTTTTATGAAGATTCGATCGTATCGGATTTATAGTTTTTCAACGATTACCAATTCAATTATTTTGGGACAGATTCTAATTTTTAAAACAGATTTGGAAACTTTAAAACCTTACCTAAAGTCCGTGCATGCATACGCTGTTAAATGGGTTTAAAATGCATTTGAATGTAGAGTAAAACTCAAATATTCGTTCCAAAGCTAAAGTTCAATAGTTGTAGAGATGGCAGCGCATCAACGGCGGGAATAGTACTCGAGCTTAATGACTTCTCTGGCTTTAGCACAAATATTTAAGTTTTACTCTACATTTGAATGCTTTTGAAACCCTTTTAACAGCATTTTGAGATGCATATATCAATGCACGGAATTTAGGTAAATAGTCTTTTTATACATATCAACGGAACGTAAGTCATCCATACCTCATACAGACTGATTTTACAGAAAAATCATTAAACTAAATGCCGTAATTGTATGACGCTTATACATGCGTATATCATAATATAAATCATCGTCTGATACTAAACAAGATGGCTCCATCGATATATTTATCGTCAAAGATCAGATGCTAAAATAATAATGATTTGCGTTTGATGGTTCATCGAATAATTCATTTATAGGTACTACGATGTTAGTACACCCTGTTCAAGTCTAAGTCCTGCATCGTCAAGCTGTTTACAGTCTCCAAGATCATTTACGTTAGATTCACCGTCACCTCCTCCAACCACTGCTGACTTCTGTGAATTTTTACAAGCGTCAGGAAGTGTCTTCGAAAAGGATTTTTCCAATCTCACACTTTCTGGTAACCAAATGAATTACATTTATCATTATCTCACTTTGAATTTTTTTTAATTGTAAACAGAATGAAATCAAACCACTTCTAACGCTTCTAACGTCTTTTCCTTTTTTATGCAGATCAAGAACAGCGAGAACTTTACGAAGCGGCCAAAATAATCCAAAAGGCCTACCGTTCTTACAAAGGACGACAACAACAAGAACAGGACAAAGAGAGAGCGGCTGCTGTCATTATACAAAACTATTATAGAAGGTACAAGCAATACGCATACTTTAAACAAATGACACATGCCGCAATGGTAATACAAAATGGATTTCGGTCGTATTGCGAGCACAAGAGGTTCAAGAGGAGTCAAGAAAGTCTTCATAATTATTATCGTAATTTCAAAGAGAACGAGGGGAAAACGAATAAAGACAATACGCCAGCTTCAGGAATAAAGTAAGTCGATAGTATATCTTAACAACTCAAAAAAACAATAAAGGTTTTAAATGATTTTGAGGTTGTCATAGCGAAAAGAAGGACAGGAATGTGCTTACTGACCAAATAACAAAATATACGTGATACGGACTTTAGTTTTTATCATAAATACATTCTCAATTTATTAATCCATAATCTGTTTTAAGTTACATAATTATCTTCGACGATTTCTTGTTTCAGAAGAACCTATTCTCAACGACGTCAAAATCAAGCCGCTAGAAAAATTCAGCAATTTATGAGGCAATCAAAAAATAAGTAAGTTTCTGATTTATTATCATCATAAGGTCGTCAGTCCTAAGACTGGTTGAACACGTACCTCCACTCTTTCTTATCCTGAGATAATCTTTGCATTTCCCTAAAACTAGAACAACCCACATCCTTAACTATTTGCGGACAATAATCTAATCTAGGTCTACCTCTACCCCTTCTAACTCCTGTTTCTGTCTCTCACTAGATCTTCATTCCTGAGAAAGTACCCTACCAACCTATCTCGCCTATTTTTTGTTGACTTCCGTAGAGTCCTCTGTTCTCCTATTATTTCTAATACCTCTTCATTTACCTACTCTATCCATGTTATCCTCATCATTCGCCTACAACACCACATTTCGAACGCTTCTAACCTTTTCTTTTCCGCCGCACCCACTGTCTATGTTTCGCACCCGTAAAGTGCTGAACTCCAAACATACACCTTAAACAACTTTTTTCGAATTTATAAATTAACCGTTCGCGAGCATAGAAGTTACTTCTTTTTATTAAAGGCGACACGACCCTGCACTATCCTCTGCTTTAAATCCCTACTACTCCTTCCCCTAGACAAAAATTTTCAGTCTCTCTCCAGTCTCTCAGAGTCTTTCAGCGTCTCTGAGAACGTCTCTCACAGTCTTTCACAGTCTCTCAGTTATTGCGTAGGTGTTTTTATGGATTTCTCACAGTCTCTGTATGAGAGACTCGAACAATAAAATTGTTAATTCAGAGACTCGAGTCTCTCGCAGAAAGACTGAATGAATAAAACAGAAAAATTGGGAGACTCGAGTCTCTCGTTCAGAGACTGGATACGAAATGAGGACCTCTCAATGAGCGACTCGAGTCTCGTTCAGAGACGCTAAAAATTTTTTTTGACAGTCTCTCGATAGTCTCTCTCAGCGACACCAGAGAGACTCGAGTCTCGCTTTCAGAGACTCTGAGAGACTGAACATTTTTATCTCGGGTCCGTCCTGACTTATGTGACTTCCTGGATATTTAAAATCAGACACTTCTTCTAATTTTTCGTCTCCTATCTTTATATTCGCCTTTCCCTACTTTGTCTGATTAGATATGATATATTATTTACAGATCTCTTATTACAATTATCATTTCTTTCTCTTGTTCTACGAATGCGAAACGACAAAACCAATATTCGGTGAAAAGTTTTTACAAAACCACCAACCGGCGTTTCGGCATATATTTACAAGAATAGAATAAGGTTATTTTATTAATTTATGATGTAATACATGCCGCTATTTATACTTACCTATTAGGTTTTGGGTCAGTACATTATGTTACTAATTGTAAGATAATAAGAACCTCAGGTAGACACGTATTGATATTATGCAATAACATTAAAGGACACAAACTATCGTATAGATAAAACACTAATTTATATGATAAATTAAAAACCTGTTTCCAAATAATATATGTCTTTTAATTCGTTAATTAATTATATTCACTAGTTTTTAATCTACACAACTCTTTCTCTCTTTCAATGTCATTTATCTAGAGACATCTTATATCTACTCGTCTTAGTAACACAATCTACCGACAAAAAACTCAGCAAATGTAAATATTATCATACATTATAAATTAGCATAACTTTATAATATACTTGTAGCCTTGATGAAGTCCTCTAAACGCGAAATATTGGAGGGTAAGTTTTTTAAGAATAAACGGCTTTTCAACCCTCATTGACTTTGGTTCTTCGCATTCGATCTCTTATTATATTTTTTGTGGGTATAAACATTTTGGTTTTTGTTATTAAGGATATTCAATATAGTAAAATACTTCTTATCTTTTTTTGCTGCTTAATTAGCGTATGGAGTGATAAGTTAGGGACTGTGGTAAGTTAACATTATTATATATGTGTACTGTTATATATACTGAAAACAATGTGTTCAGTTTTTGATTTGTAGGATAATTGGTAATGTGTCAATAATTTTTCATTGGCATTCCAAAAACTGTAAATAAAGAGTAAAAAATGATAATTACAACTTTGATTAATTCGATTTATTTTTTCAATAATCTTTCATTAGTGATTTAAACTAAATTGAGGAAAAGGTACATAACCTATTCGTGAATATCATTTCTTCCCCTTTTATCGTAGATATTGCATTGGAAATCAATGCCAATTGGGGGTAAATAAATTTTTGTAGTCGCTAACGTCAATCACATTTCGCCCTTGGTGTAAAACATGCTCAAAATAAATTACAACAAACAGCGTAATCAACACCATCTATAATTTTCTATACAGTAGATTTCATTTATTACGACCTTGGTTGTAGCGACCGTTTTGCTATAGCGACGTTAAATCGTATGTAACAAATCCCTACTAATCTCATGCAGATATAGTGACCGGAGTCAGCCACCAAAAACGCAAAGAGCTTTCTTATTTAAATCCACATAGATGATCAGCAAGTACGATGACCTTTATCGTTTGTTTATAGATGTTATACGTTAAAACAGTTCAGTTACAAAGTGATATTCTGAGTAGCAACTGCTTAGCAATCTTTTGAATAAGTATGACTCTTACATACACATTTACTGTTAAAAAAAGGGGGAAATCGTTTGAAAATTGAATAATGACGAAAACTGTATACACGTGTCTGCATCTCTATACCTTTGCCTGTAACTACTTCCGGATATAACGTCGAAATTCCAGTGGTTCCTTCGTCGTCGTTATACACGATGACGTAATGTTTGACAGGTCTTAGTCCACTGCGTAAAAACCCCTATGTAGTTGACACGTAACCAAACAAAACCAAAAATTCAAATAGTAGTCAACACAACAGCATTCTGCCAAAACTGCCTGACATGGATCGTGATTTTGACCTTATCGGTTCTCGCTAGAACGTCGTAGACAATTCCAACAAAACACAGACTAACTCTACCTGCTGCATTTAAACATCGTCTTATGAATTAAAACAGTGTAATGAAAACCATCTGAAGAATGCTATAGTTTGTAAAATTCATAAATGTTCGACAAGGTCCGTAAGGACATCAACTTGTCGATTTGAGTCCACGGCGAAGCTCAAGAGGAATTGTAATTGTGAATTCAGTATTTGTACTCCACCCTCAGGGGATCTTGCACCAATAGCGACAGATTCTCTTTATCTTTGAGTATTATAGTTTTGATTTTATAAAAATATATTGGTAATTTTATTGGCACACCAATTGGCGACTTTGTGACATTTTTTCAACCTCTACAAAAAAGAAATCAATATTTAAATTTATTTAAATATAGAACTAATTTTTCGTCAAACCGAAAAGCAGTGGCGTAGCTATGTGCTTTAAAATTCCGCGATTGCAGAAGTGGGTATTTAATAAAAACATAAATTACAAATAATATTAATAAAATTGTATTCATTTAATTTTAATCTCGTTATAAGCAGGAGTCTAAATTTGAAGTTTACGGAAGTGGCGCCGGAATCGAATGTAGTAGGAAATCTTACCTTGTGAAGCTACGCCACTGATTAAGCAAGTACATGATTTACTATAATGTAAACTTTTCATATCATTTTCCTTTTTATATCGTAGTTGAAAACAGAAAGTTTTTATTTTTAATTAATTTTTTCCACATCATAGATTACAGAGAGAACGAGCAGAAAGAGAGAAGCAAGCAGGCCTGTCTCAGGATGTCCACCAAAAGTTACTATCTCCAGGAGTCAATTCCATCATCGCTCAAAATAACAGGTATGAAATGACTATGTAGAAACTAATAAGTATCTATTGTTAAATATAGACCAAGAAATGCTCTTTTTCGAAAAGATTTTGAAAGTTAGTTTAGCTGAAAGCATAGTAATTACTTATTTTTATTTTAATATAGGCAGTCCTCGCTGTTGCGGTAATGTCGCGGTAAAAACGAATGGCGTAAAACGAAACTACGTAAATCGAAACACATTTTTTTATTAAACGAGATTGATTTAGCTGTTTGTTGGCTCTTGATGGAACATTTTAATTAAATAAATCATCATCATCATAAGCTCGTCAGTCCTAAGACTAGTTGGACACGCACCTCCACTCCTTCCTATCCTGAGCTAATCTTCGCATTTCCCTAAAACTAGAACATCCCACAACCTTAACTATTTGCGACCAGTAATCTAATCTACAGCGCCGCGCTCCAAACATACAACTTTAACAATCTTTTTCGAATAAAATAATTCGAAGTGGTCTATATTCTGTCGAAACTGCCAGACGCGGATCGCGATTTCGATCAACAGAACACAGGCCAACTTTTACCTGCTGTCCTACAGATGGCGTTTACTGCGCCATTTGTAGTATTATCTAAAACGCGGAGCTGCCTGCGACGCGCTGATGAGATCCAAGAAGATCGAAATCGCGATCCGCGTCTGGCAGTTTCGACATAATATAGACCACTTCGAATTATTTTATTCGATTAAGGTAACGTGCCTATCACGTTGAGGCCGGGATTCGTTTTCAGCAAGTAGATATCCACACAAGTGGACCTTGTTGAAGCATACGTAATCCTAAAATGTAGCATCGTCCTACAGATGGCGTTTACTGCGCCATTTGTAGTATTTTCTAAATCTTTTTTGAATTTCTAAATTAATCGTTCGCTAGCATAGAAGTGATTTCTGTTTATTTGAAGGCGACTCGATCCTGCGCTATCCCCTGCTTTATATCCCTACTGCTCCTTCCATCCTGGCTTCCTAGATACTTAAAATCAGCTACTTACTTCTTCCAATTTTTCGTCTTCTATCCATATATTCGCTCTTTCCGTACTTTTTCTTTTCTTGCATACTAGTATTTTTAATTTAAAGTTATCTCTAACTCCTCTGTGCTAGATGCTAATACTTCTATATCATCTGCAAGTCTAAGCATAATCTTCTGCCCCTCTATATCTATCTCTACAGTTATACTATCTGTAATGATGTTGATCGCGTCTTCGATGTCTAGATTAAAAATTAAAAGTAAAATAAATATTTAACCGAAAAAATACTCGGTGTATTCCATAAATGAGTTTATATAAACTCATTGCTGGACAAAAAGNAAAAATTTCAAAACAAGCTGTTGAAAATAATGTAGGTACCTATGATAGATTGTATGAAAGAGATAGGAATAATTTCCGCCTGAATCTGAAGCAGATTTTTTCTTTTGAATCCTTGCAATACCACTATTTAGAACTGAGTTATAACTTTAGAGATTCGAGTGCCTACTATATAATAAACGTCTTTTATAAATTTTGTAAAGTATATTCTATTGCGGTTGTTATTAAATTCAGTTTTAGATCAGTACTTAAAAGTTTATTTGTACATAAGTAATTGTATAAATATTAGATTCACATTAATTTTCTATTGAAGAAATAATTAATATTGTAATTATTTACTACCTTATATCGTAAATTATAAATTGTTACTTAATGCTAACGTGACTAATCTCATTATACTTATTAAATAATGTTTCGTTTTATGGTTTAGGGTTGATGATAATGATGATAACAGTAGTAATGGCATTTTAAGCATTCCATTGTAAAAGAATTCTTGTGTATCTTCAGTATATAATGGTGTATGGACTTTTGTTCAGTATATCGCTAATTTGACTTGCAATTGTTAATTCTTCGTATGTACCTGTTTTTCTTATTCTTTTAATAAGAGTGCTGTTCACTGTTTACACATACAGTTGTAATAAATAAATATGGTTCAATAATTATCCTGCATTTTTGTTTTGTACCAAACAATACCAATTAAATAGAGAATAATAAACTTGTTGATGTCCACACGCAAAGCTAACTCACGCCCAATAAAAATATGCCAGTTTAATTCGTTTTGAATTAGTAAAACGCATGGAATTCATAATCCTTTATTAATTTGAGGGAGTTTGTGGTGATTTATTTAGTGATTAAATTAAAAAATTAATTTTCACATTAATTTGAAAGCCTCGAAACATTAACAGGATAAGCCCCAATCATTGAACGAATAAAAAAATAGAAACTTTATGTAATCATACAGCAAATGAACTTAGTAATTCCTTATGGTTTATGTTCCACTAGGGGCTCTCAACGCTTACCATGCTTACAAGCCAGTAGAACAAGTATAGATTTGATGAATACTTTTTGAAAAGCACCGAAATACATTATAAAAATAAATTTCAAATTAAGGCAATTTGGTCAACCATAATTTAACCTTCAAAGGGCGCATAACATGAAAAGGAGAGAAATTTTTTTTATTTTTTATTAAAAAAGGATTAAATAATTAAGTTATTGTACTTCCACGTTGCCTTCATTTTAAATTTAATATTAGAATGTGTTTTGGGGTTTGTCTAATGACGTTTGCGAAACCTACACCTTGTAGTGATCAAGTCATTTTTCACCTCTATTTGTAAACTTTTTTGGACTATTGAGAAGGTTAGAAATGAAGAAATATTAGAAAGAATAGGAGAACAGGGGACTCTATGGAAGTCAATAAGAGATAGATGAGATAGGTTGGTAGGACACCTTCTCAAGCATGAAGGTTTAGTCAGAGACATATTAGAGGCAGAAACGGAAGTTAGGAGGGTAGAGGTAGATCTAAATTATATTACTGTTCGCAAATAGTTAAGGGTGAGGGTTGTTCTAGTTTTACCGAGCGGCATGGCCTAGAGGTTTAGACCATTGCTTAGTATTCGGGAGGACGCCGGTTCGATTCCGCGTCCGTTTGCCTTGGTCCAAGTATTTCTGTGGTTTCCTTGGATCACTTAGGCAAATGCTGAGGTAGTAACATTCCACAGATAATCTTTTATTCTTTTCTGTCTTCATTTCATCCGTCTCAACTTTCTCACCCGAACCACCATCCACCCATTCCCACGATTCCTGAAAGCAGGCTGAAGAGGGCCTTACGCCCTACCTTCCGGAGGGACTGACAGTCCACCAGCATTCTGGCTGGTGGGAATGAAACACCCAAAAAGTTTTTTTTTTAAAGTCTAGTTTTAGGAAAATGCGAAGATTAGCTCAGGATAGGAAAATAGTGGAGGTGCGTGTCCAACCAGTTTTAGGACTGACGACGATGATGATGACAATTTCAAACTGACCGCGACGCTTTTGACAGGTGTGTCAATATCAGATATAAAAGTTTTACCCAGGACTTAATCTTGCTCGACTTATATTAATATAGGTGTAATTTTTGTACAAATTAATTCAATAATAATTATTTGACGTAGAGTGAGAACTGCCTATATTTTCTACGTGAAAACAGTAATTTGGAATCAGCAATTCGTTTTCTAGATCTGTCGAATCATTGGAACGCTGTGGACCTAAGCTCGTTAAAAAATAGCTCTTAATAATTATAACAACAAAGGAAATTAAATAATTTTTAAAATAAGTCATCAACACTCCAATTAGTGTCTGATTGTATTATACACTCAAAAATTGTTCTTCCTTTATCAATTAATAATTTCTCCAGATTAAAGGATAAAAAGCAAAATAAACACTATTATACATTGTATACATTTAAGCAAACTATTCTTCTCGATTGAGTTATTGTTAACTTAAAAAAAAAAAAACAGTTATCCGTAATTCCATGCATTGGCAGTAATGCACGGTTTGACAAAAAAGTGAGATGTTTAGATTGTACGACCTGACGAATTCTGGTCAAATGATACAAAAACTGTGATTGTAACGTAATAGTTAAAATAATTAAAATGAACCTGTGGTCGTTTACTAATTGCCAGAAAAAAAAGGTAGTTGGCTAGAAACGAAGGCGAAATAAACAAAATAGTTAAATAATTAATTATCTCGAAGGAATAACTTTTAAACTACCACAGGTTTTCTGTAATTAAAAAGAAAAAACTAGTCTACGTTAATTTCTACACAGAAGATAACTTAATTGCAAAATTTTGTTCGATTTATATGTTAGTTCATTAGAACAAGATAATTTACCTTTACTATACATATGCAAGGTGAATTATTGGTAGAATAGATATGTATATACTTAATAGTTTCTAAACTAATGGGTTATAGTTTATTATAAACATAATACATTTTATAAAAAGGAAAATTAATAAATAGTTAAGAAATTACCTTACTTAACGTAACATTTTAAGCTACTTAATAATTAATAAATTTCTATTATGATTATATTAATTGAGGAAATAAGATCTTACTAAATTTAATAAACGAAAAAATTGAGGAAAATGCAGAACGAACAATGTTCTATATAGTCAATAGGTATACAGTTTTTTTAATGCTGCAAAAGACAAACTTGTGAATGAATAGCTAACTGACTGCATTTGGAAGGTTGCAGTTGCTTAAACTTAAAATGTTGCGTTTTAATTTCGTTTTACAATTTTTAATAATTCCTAAAATTTCGAAAAATACTTTTTCGTTACTTAAAATATTTTCACTGCCACATCTTTGAAACTAAATTTTACTCATAGATTTCTTAGAAAATTACAAACTAGCGGCAATACACAAACTACATTAACAGTCTAATAATGACTTATAAACGATAGTTCAAATAGAAGAAACAAATTTCATCAGTATAGCTTAACATGTATCTATCTCGCACTGAATTCTAAATCCAAATATAAATAGAAGCTGCATTCAGTTCTAAATATTTTTAATTTTCACACGGGCTTTATTAAGTTAAAAAAGAAATGTATAATTATTTTTCCTTAAAATACTGTTTCTACTCTAATATTTCTAAATTTTTAAGGTCTTCCTTATAAAATCTAATACAAGTATGGTAAACACGAATACTAAAATCAAAAAATTTTAATTACTTACTTTTATTATTAAAAAGGCATGTGAAGTAGTACTTCCACAACAAGTAAATAAAGAGCACCCTTATAAGGTCAATTTCGTTCTCTGGACAAAAAAAAATGAGCAGAATTATTTTGTAAATAAATAACTAGTAGTGCAATAAATAAAGGTGGTACAATTTTGATGACCACAACATTGCACTAATTCCTTTCTTTCAACTTCTCCTAAATTATAGTGTAGGATCTGCTGATACATATCAAAGTAGATTAGCTAATAAGGTTCTATTACTAAATAATAACTAAATAGCTATTATTAGATCATAAGAAAGTGTTTTTTAAAGTTAAAAATCTTGCAGTTAAGTTAATTGTTCTCGTTCCATATTTTGTAGAATGTTATTTTGTTTGTGTATTGCAAGTTTACAGTAATAAAAAGTGGTGCTCAATAAAAAAAACTAATGTTCTTCTAATAAAGGAAGCAAGTGTGCACAAAAGGGTGTCTGTTTCTTTTCTCGGTACAGGGTGCTACAAATAACTTGTCATATTGTGTGATATCAGAGTCAATAGATACTCAAAATAACATAGTTTTGTGTTGATGTCGGAGCTGGACAGTTATAATGGGCAAAATTAAAAAATTGGTATCCCTGTGTTATGTCATATGATCTTTTATGTATAGACAGACCCCTTTTTATCCTTATACCACCGTTTATCACCTTCTTATATAGATAATGTAGTCCTCCTTAAACAATTACACTCAATTGATTTTATGTTAGGCAAAGGTATTTTAACTCCAAAACCGAAAACGTAAAAAAAAACACTAGAATGTATGTATTTGTAAGTAAGTACATACATAAAAGAACAGAAAAAACAACCTAAAATAGATTGGTACGAAATATTCTCAAAAAGGTTAATATTCAATATTAAACTTTAAAGTAAAATTAACTTTCTATTTTCATTAATTTGAGGTAATCTATAGAGAGTACAAAGTTAATTTCACTTTAGTGTTTAATATTAAAGTAGACATAGAATACGAACAATATCAATAGATTCTTGGTCAATAATTTATCAAAACCGGACGTGGATTGCGTTTCCGTCTTATTAGATCTCATTAGCACGCACCGACCAAACCGGAGATATTCCATCGAGTTACCATAATATATTGCCATGTACAAACATTTGCTGCTAACTAAAATATTTCAAATGTTAGACAAGGCCATTACCAAGGTATCTACTTTTCCCATAGAATCGACGACACAATTTGACAAGAACATAAACCCAATTAATAAGAATAGTGTAGGTTCTTCGTCAATAATTTATCGTCATGGTGTACTGGTAAGATGTAATAAGATCGAAATTGCCATCTACGTCTGTTAGTTCCGATAAATCATTAACCGGAAACCTATACTCTTCTTATAAGTTGAGTTTACATATATATATAATACAAACACTTGGTATTTTACAGGTATTTAAATACAAATACTTTTAAGTTTTTTTTTCGTAAAAATGATTTAAAGCAAGTATATACTTGTAAAAAATAACTGTTTAAAAGTATTTATAGACAAATGCAAGCATGTATAAGGTTTTCAAAATATAAATAGAAAACTTTCAAGTATAAAACGCAAATATAGTAATGTTTTCTTTTAAATAATTTGTACATTAACAATAAATTTAAAAAAATACGATTGTATAAATTTATTGTTATATTTATATAGGTAATAAAACTTCTTCAAAATTATCATCAGTCAATCTTCTCTTTTTGGTAAATACACAGCCAGCTACACTAAAGAGACGACATTTAGATAAATATTTTTAAGCAAGTATATACTNGAACGACAATGAAAAAACAAAAACCGGAAATAAAGCTTAACCATTAAAATAACGAAGGTCTTAAAACAGCAGACATTAAGCAGTCCAAAACCTGAATATAGTGTGATGGGAATCAAATTTTGTTGTGAAAACTGCTACGCTGGTACGGTTTGTCGCATTAAAAGAAATTTTCAAGCAATTAGCAGAGATTCTGCGAAGCTAGTCAAAAAAATCTACTTTAACAAACTCTGTCCAAACAAACAATAACGTGGTTGTGGTGGTCAAAGATAAGGGAGCATGACAAAAGATGTGAATGACTTATTATGTTTAAGAATATCAATAAAATACTTTGCATAATATATACAGTAAAAGTTCCTTATTTACGGTTTTCTTATTCGCGTTTGCATTATTCGCGGGTGAAAAAAAATTGCAATCCAATTCCTGTATTCGCGGCTAAAAATTTGATTATTCGCGGATGCAATCGGTAAACAGAAAAGTTCGGTGTCATTTATTAAGGGGACAGACCGCAATATACCGCTCGTACCTACTGTGAATTTTTCCAAAAATATAGGTGTTTCTATTCTAAATATTGTGATTTAACGTTGCGAGATAAATATCTAATTTTATGTATGATAACAAACAAAGGTTAAGACTAACTCGGCACGTTTTTAGTTTTCAATAATATGGTCATTAAACGCTTTTAAAAGTACTTAAAGTTGATGCTTCTTGTAAGACACGTATTTTTAATAGAAATTAAGAAATTAAAAAATTGTCTTCGACAGGCTTTAAAACAAAGCATTATCTATCTTACTACAAAATTTTAAACCTCTATTCCAAACATTAAACTCATGATATCTAGAACCGATAAGCATG
The DNA here is from genome assembly GCF_000699045.2 of Agrilus planipennis. Classification (NCBI taxonomy): domain Eukaryota; kingdom Metazoa; phylum Arthropoda; class Insecta; order Coleoptera; family Buprestidae; genus Agrilus; species Agrilus planipennis. The sequence goes on along the minus strand of NW_020439044.1, from coordinate 1,136,037 downwards.
TTTTTATCACTAAATTTTTGCCCAAAGCTGACTATAACTATTAATTTTAATTGCGAATTTATCAATACATTGATTTTATTTTGATACATATTGGTTTCATTTCGGAACCTTAGAACGTATCCCCTGTGATTACATGCTAATTATCATTCCATATCCACGGTTTCTGTATTCGCGGCGTATTTATGGAACGTATACCCCGCGAATAAGGAACTTTAACTGTAGAGTATTTTAAATACTTCTACTCAAATACTTTACGAGTATGGTAGATACCTACCTTAATGCCCTTGTTTAACATTTGATATGCTTCAGTTAGCAGCAAATTCAATAGATGACGGTATATTACCGTAACTTGATATACTAGAATATCTTATCACCTATTGTTGAATTATTTTACATATTAAATTAGAAATTTAACAAACCTATTTGTCATACAATTTATTGAACTGAACAGTTACTTGCCCTGATACATTGGCGCAATTATTGAGGTCTTTGATCGTCAGCTTTACCGTATCAGTATTTCCTGTACATAGATATGAAACCAAAAAAAAAATTTACGTAACATTTCGAGCTAATAAAACTATTATAGTTTTCTTTGAATTCCCCACAAGTTTTTGAAACACCCTGTACGCATATTTATTTGCTGAACAGAGTTTCTTGTGTACTTTTTGTTGGTGTTAATGGCGTCAATTATAAATAATGAAGAAATGGATTGTTTGATGTTTCGTTTTGATGACTATGACGTACCTGCAGAAACGATTATTTTCATGTTACAGATATATTTTTAAAATTAAATCGTAAAAAGTCCCTCCTTGTATATAGCTGTTGTACGATTAAAAATTTTATTCTTTAAATTATAATGGTAAGGTTACATGTACCTATGTATTGATAATTATTTCCTTAATATAATATCTAACACTATTATTACTACTTTAGTAATACAAAATACGCTGAATTATAATTGTACATTGACTTTGCATAGCATAGGTAATAATATTAATTATTTACCCTGTACATAGTTCGACTAAACGAATTCAATTACTTCAAATTGCCATTCAACAAAATTAACTTACAGGATTAGAAAGATGACAAACGGAAATATATGAATGTATTCGATAAATATAACCACATAAATTTCAATGATAGTAACAGATTAATTAATTAACACACTATTTTTTAATTTAGCACAAAAGTTACTATTTATGCAAACAGTACACGTAAAAAAAAATGCATTTACTTCAAACGTTCTAAAAACACACTTCACAAATTTATACACGTAGATATATGATTTTTTGCTCATTGTTATAATTTATATCTAATTTAAACATTTCTAAAAAATGTACTTAATCGTTTACACACTAATGCTATAATTATTCATACATTGATAACGATAATCTTAAGTATATAAAATCATGTTACACTTTTCTTTGAATTGAGTCTTCAAAAAAATTTTTTTACAGTTAATTTCAACATTTTCAGTTAGAATATTTTTTACTGATGTGAGAAAATCTTTCTTTCGACAAATACATGCACAGAATTGCTTTAAAGGCCTACTAAAACCCTATGCTTAGCTATTACATTATATTACATATTAATATTTATAAAGTTTTCAATACTGCTCTTATAACAGTAACAATCAAATATTCAAAACAATCCCGTAGTTAGTGTACGTTTCATTTCTTACTGTTTTTGCACACACGCAAAAAAGTTCAGATAATATTTCTGTAAATAATTGCATCGTATTTTTTATAAAGTAATAAAACTGTCGTTTCTTTCGAAAGGAACAGCGTTCTTTTAGTCTTAGAAGTTCTGAAGTATAGAAAAAAAAATGATTAACACCAAAACGCCAGAGTATTTAAATACAAAAAAAAAACATGTATTTTACATTAATATTTATACATAGACACATAGAAATAAGAATATATTCACATTATAATTTTTTATAAATCCTTAATGCGTTATTATACATAGACTGTAAAGACATAGTGTAGATTACATACACACTCTGTTTTTTTGTTAATTACTATTTTCCTTATTAATTTTTTTAATCTGCTTAATAGTTCCAAGAAATTCAAAATATGTACTCCTAGGAAAAAAAAA
>NW_020439044.1:1129730-1132771 GCF_000699045.2 Agrilus planipennis | reverse complement strand
TATATATATATATATATAGCATCATAAAACAGTATTATAAAATATTGTAGCTAAGTCCTTTAGGGTACATGTCCATTATAAAAACCTACATTCTAGATTTAAGGTCCGTAATCTTGGCTTTTTCTTTCTTGGGAAGTTCCTCTGTTGGGGTGTCTTTCTAACGTTTCGCCTAGAGATATCATCAGGGATTATTTCTGTTTGTTACATGATCGTAGTGTTTTCTCTCCATTTAGTGTCAATCGCATTCGAGGATTTTAAAAACACGATTAAGGGTGAAAAATAATTTCCTAACAAAACTATATTAATTTCAAGCACAACAGGAACTAGTATTATTGTCGAAATTTATTACGGTTTTTGTAACCAAAATATCATTTTGAATTACTTACTACATGTGTTCAGCATCAGTAATAGGTACAATAAAATAAATATTGTAGAGATTCAATATTAGATCAATAATAATTCTAAAAAGCAACAAAGATGAGAACATACTTTAAAATAGACAGGTATAATGAATTTTACAGATTAACTATTTATAGAATGCTAAGGAGAATTTTAAAAGAATTTTTGTAGGATTTTCAATACATTAAAGTAAATTAATTTTTACCACATCAAATTAATAAGGGAAAAATATTGCTTCTGTCACGCCTTGGTCGGGAATCGAACCTGGGTATGCTCTATTACTAAGCTTAATGAAGGCAGGGAACCGGGTTTGCTTTTAATCTAAATTTTGGTTCATACTGAGGAAAAGAAGTACTCTAAATTTTGGGGGATTATTAAATTTCAAATTATAATAGTGTTCTTGTTTTTCTTAACATATGAGTATGAACCTTTTTTAATTGTAGTTAATGTTGTAATTTTGTTTCTCATTGTTACACTTTATGCAGCTCTCGATAAAGATTTCGCTCTTTCGTCTCAATTATGGTATATCATATGATACTATTGCCTGATATAGTGCTTATGATTGTGAACTAGGTTTGCTTAAAAATTTCAAAACAAGCTGTTGAAAATAATGTAGGTACCTATGATAGATTGTATGAAAGAGATAGGAATAATTTCCGCCTGAATCTGAAGCAGATTTTTTCTTTTGAATCCTTGCAATACCACTATTTAGAACTGAGTTATAACTTTAGAGATTCGAGTGCCTACTATATAATAAACGTCTTTTATAAATTTTGTAAAGTATATTCTATTGCGGTTGTTATTAAATTCAGTTTTAGATCAGTACTTAAAAGTTTATTTGTACATAAGTAATTGTATAAATATTAGATTCACATTAATTTTCTATTGAAGAAATAATTAATATTGTAATTATTTACTACCTTATATCGTAAATTATAAATTGTTACTTAATGCTAACGTGACTAATCTCATTATACTTATTAAATAATGTTTCGTTTTATGGTTTAGGGTTGATGATAATGATGATAACAGTAGTAATGGCATTTTAAGCATTCCATTGTAAAAGAATTCTTGTGTATCTTCAGTATATAATGGTGTATGGACTTTTGTTCAGTATATCGCTAATTTGACTTGCAATTGTTAATTCTTCGTATGTACCTGTTTTTCTTATTCTTTTAATAAGAGTGCTGTTCACTGTTTACACATACAGTTGTAATAAATAAATATGGTTCAATAATTATCCTGCATTTTTGTTTTGTACCAAACAATACCAATTAAATAGAGAATAATAAACTTGTTGATGTCCACACGCAAAGCTAACTCACGCCCAATAAAAATATGCCAGTTTAATTCGTTTTGAATTAGTAAAACGCATGGAATTCATAATCCTTTATTAATTTGAGGGAGTTTGTGGTGATTTATTTAGTGATTAAATTAAAAAATTAATTTTCACATTAATTTGAAAGCCTCGAAACATTAACAGGATAAGCCCCAATCATTGAACGAATAAAAAAATAGAAACTTTATGTAATCATACAGCAAATGAACTTAGTAATTCCTTATGGTTTATGTTCCACTAGGGGCTCTCAACGCTTACCATGCTTACAAGCCAGTAGAACAAGTATAGATTTGATGAATACTTTTTGAAAAGCACCGAAATACATTATAAAAATAAATTTCAAATTAAGGCAATTTGGTCAACCATAATTTAACCTTCAAAGGGCGCATAACATGAAAAGGAGAGAAATTTTTTTTATTTTTTATTAAAAAAGGATTAAATAATTAAGTTATTGTACTTCCACGTTGCCTTCATTTTAAATTTAATATTAGAATGTGTTTTGGGGTTTGTCTAATGACGTTTGCGAAACCTACACCTTGTAGTGATCAAGTCATTTTTCACCTCTATTTGTAAACTTTTTTGGACTATTGAGAAGGTTAGAAATGAAGAAATATTAGAAAGAATAGGAGAACAGGGGACTCTATGGAAGTCAATAAGAGATAGATGAGATAGGTTGGTAGGACACCTTCTCAAGCATGAAGGTTTAGTCAGAGACATATTAGAGGCAGAAACGGAAGTTAGGAGGGTAGAGGTAGATCTAAATTATATTACTGTTCGCAAATAGTTAAGGGTGAGGGTTGTTCTAGTTTTACCGAGCGGCATGGCCTAGAGGTTTAGACCATTGCTTAGTATTCGGGAGGACGCCGGTTCGATTCCGCGTCCGTTTGCCTTGGTCCAAGTATTTCTGTGGTTTCCTTGGATCACTTAGGCAAATGCTGAGGTAGTAACATTCCACAGATAATCTTTTATTCTTTTCTGTCTTCATTTCATCCGTCTCAACTTTCTCACCCGAACCACCATCCACCCATTCCCACGATTCCTGAAAGCAGGCTGAAGAGGGCCTTACGCCCTACCTTCCGGAGGGACTGACAGTCCACCAGCATTCTGGCTGGTGGGAATGAAACACCCAAAAAGTTTTTTTTTTAAAGTCTAGTTTTAGGAAAATGCGAAGATTAGCTCAGGATAGGAAAATAGTGGAGGTGCGTGTCCAACCAGTTTTAGGACTGACGACGATGATGATGACAATTTCAAACTGACCGCGACGCTTTTGACAGGTGTGTCAATATCAGATATAAAAGTTTTA
>NW_020439044.1:1040387-1126836 GCF_000699045.2 Agrilus planipennis | reverse complement strand
TATATATATATATATATAGCATCATAAAACAGTATTATAAAATATTGTAGCTAAGTCCTTTAGGGTACATGTCCATTATAAAAACCTACATTCTAGATTTAAGGTCCGTAATCTTGGCTTTTTCTTTCTTGGGAAGTTCCTCTGTTGGGGTGTCTTTCTAACGTTTCGCCTAGAGATATCATCAGGGATTATTTCTGTTTGTTACATGATCGTAGTGTTTTCTCTCCATTTAGTGTCAATCGCATTCGAGGATTTTAAAAACACGATTAAGGGTGAAAAATAATTTCCTAACAAAACTATATTAATTTCAAGCACAACAGGAACTAGTATTATTGTCGAAATTTATTACGGTTTTTGTAACCAAAATATCATTTTGAATTACTTACTACATGTGTTCAGCATCAGTAATAGGTACAATAAAATAAATATTGTAGAGATTCAATATTAGATCAATAATAATTCTAAAAAGCAACAAAGATGAGAACATACTTTAAAATAGACAGGTATAATGAATTTTACAGATTAACTATTTATAGAATGCTAAGGAGAATTTTAAAAGAATTTTTGTAGGATTTTCAATACATTAAAGTAAATTAATTTTTACCACATCAAATTAATAAGGGAAAAATATTGCTTCTGTCACGCCTTGGTCGGGAATCGAACCTGGGTATGCTCTATTACTAAGCTTAATGAAGGCAGGGAACCGGGTTTGCTTTTAATCTAAATTTTGGTTCATACTGAGGAAAAGAAGTACTCTAAATTTTGGGGGATTATTAAATTTCAAATTATAATAGTGTTCTTGTTTTTCTTAACATATGAGTATGAACCTTTTTTAATTGTAGTTAATGTTGTAATTTTGTTTCTCATTGTTACACTTTATGCAGCTCTCGATAAAGATTTCGCTCTTTCGTCTCAATTATGGTATATCATATGATACTATTGCCTGATATAGTGCTTATGATTGTGAACTAGGTTTGCTTAAAAATTTCAAAACAAGCTGTTGAAAATAATGTAGGTACCTATGATAGATTGTATGAAAGAGATAGGAATAATTTCCGCCTGAATCTGAAGCAGATTTTTTCTTTTGAATCCTTGCAATACCACTATTTAGAACTGAGTTATAACTTTAGAGATTCGAGTAATATTAGGTACTGATATCGATGCTAAATAGAGCTGTTAGTAAGAAAACTAGTCTTTTTAATCAGAGATGTGATTCATTTGAAATACTTGCGTTTAAAATGCAAATACAAAATACCTACTTTTATCTTGCATTTAAATACTTTTTTAACAAGAATCGTGTTGTATCTTATTTAAAATACTTTTCCAAACATATTTTCTATTTGTAAAATGCAAAACATTTTTGCCGTTAAAAATTTTGCTAGTATCACTGATTAAACATTGTATAAAATGATGAATGAAAGTTGCTCACATTTACCATTAAAGGTATTAGAAGCTTAAAAAGAGGACAACGAGACATTTCATAAATGCCTTCTAATTCTTTAACTTAAGAGAGCCCAAGAAATTCTAAACGCCTTGGAAATGGATAATCTAAAATATTGGATCGATATTGTTTTCCAGGTTCAATGATATGGTCCATGGAATTTTGAAGTTCCAAATTTATATCAGCACCTGCCAAATCACCACCACGAAATTTTATGAATTACGACAAAACAGCCCGCAAAACAATATCGCATTTATATAGGTCAGCTGTGTAAAACTGAAAACTACAATATATTGTGGTGTGCTAATGAATGCTTATAATCCAAAATTCTTAGAAAATGATTCGAAAAATTTCACTTATTAGATGAACCCAAAGCTAAAGAAACTATGGAATCCATTTCTTTCTCTTATTACAATGTGTAAAAGATCGGAAACAAAATGAGGTTGTAAATATCAGCATCAGTGTCTTTTTTCTAATTAAATCGAGTGAGAAAGGTAAATAAGGAAGCATACAGAACAATTATTTGTTGCTAAACTGAAGAAACTATAACATAAAGATACAAAGAACAGAAAAATATGAATCATATAATGTAATGTAAACATCACTATTGGTCTAGAAAAACTCCAATATTTATGAAATGAGAAAATGCCTGCTAGGTTTTCTTGAAAAGTATTTTGTACTTGAGTGAATGTAGAAAATTAAATAGATACTACAAAAAAGTATTTATTTGAAAGAAGTATTTTGAAAACACGTATTTTACATTTAGCATTTAAAATACAAAAGGGAAATCTATTTTATATTTTACATTTGAAATAACAAATCAAAAAAGTATTTGCATTTTGTATTTAAATACTTTTAAAAAACCTTTTTGCATATCTCTATTGTTGTAGTAAATAATCAATTAAACAGAAATTAAAATTTTGTCCATTGATAGAATATTCCTTGTTTTCAGAGTTTCATTTTATATTTGTGTCACAGTTTTTCTATTAAATCAGGCGTTCCGCAAAGATCCCACTGCGGTTCCTTATTTTTTATAACTTACATCAATGATGTTTTGACAATGTAAAATCTTCAACTCTTCGAATGTATGCCGACGATCTGAAGCTATTGAGGGTCGTAAAAAGTGACGCAGACTGCCAGATTTTATTAAATGATTTAAATAAGGTTGATAATTAGATGTGTTTGAATGGACTATTCTTTCATAGTAATAAGTGTGCCAAAATGTCGTACAAATAAACGTTCAAAAATCTTATATCTTTTCTTATAAAATTAAAGATCAAGCACTGTAAGTTGATAATGAAGCTAAGGACCTTGCCATTCTAGATTGTAATTCGAAAATGATATACATAAAGTTGCTGCTGCGGCTGGTAGACAAGTTTGCTTTATTAAGAGGGTAACAAAAAAATTTAGTGATGTTACAACCATGTCTTTGCTGTTTAATATATTAGTTAAATCAAGAGTAATGTATGGGTCCTTGATTTGGTCACCGTCAACTGATATTTATTCTTATAAGACTGAAAACAAAAGTTTTTGATATATATGTCATTTAAAGTAAAATCACCTATGAGAAAAGATCAACACAGCTATGTTCCGATCCAAAAAAGGTTGAATATTCCTACACTAAATTGCACGAGAATCTACCAAAACCTTCTTTTTTTGTTTAAATTATTGAATACTAAGATTGACTCTACTTTTCTTAAGAGTTTTTATATTAAAACTACATTAAGAGAGACCAGAAATACTTTGACAAGTCTAGATTACAGGATCAAGTCACTTGATCATAGGTAAAGAGACTTTCTATTGAGTTCAACTGTTTAAACATAGATGCTACTCGGTCATTGAAAGAAAACTCAATTTCATCTTATAAAAATTTGATCAAGGAGAATATTTTTAATTGTGGTTAATTTTTTTTATTATATAAATAAGCTATCATAATTCAAGTCACGAAATAGGAACTGAATATGCAATAGAAGGCCACAAAATCGGAAAAAACGAAGTGAGAAGCATCATCAGCGGTCCAGTTCTGCTGCACAAATTTTTCTTTGGTCCTACTAAACACTAATTGATTAATTAAATGCAACTTTTATACATCAAAATGTGGCGTAATTATTTGAATGGTAATTATGAGAAAGACAGTATATACTTTTTTAATTTTTTTCGTTCCCTTCTAGTGATTAAAAGATTAGGTACATTAGTTAGATGTTACGTAATGGGGGACATCTTCTGGAAAATAATTGGTGAATAACAAGTTTATCGAAATCGTCTTATGACTTATTCTGACATTTGCTCCCGATAACCTCGTTTGCGATACAGCTTTCTTTAAATAGAAAATTGGTCAAAGGTGCTGTAAGATAATATGCGACTTCATATTATAATCATGTTACTGTATAGTCAAAACTGCTGTTATCGTACAGGTCATACGATTTATCAACAAGAAACTTTCAAGTTTGTTATTCATTCAGCTAATCATACCCCCCAAATAACATCAGTAAGATAAATAAGGCCGAGTTGTAAAATTTTGGTACGAGAAACGGAATGGATCTTTTCCAGCGGTTCTAAAAAATTTTGATTACTTAACACAAGCCCGTTTTTTGACTTTGAATCTTTAATTTTAACAATATAACTAATGAAACTGTTTCTGTTTTAATCCAAAACAAAAATAAAGGTATTAGATGTGTACACAGATGCATAATTTTTGTAAAAATAAAGTTATATAACACTAAGTAAAATAACCTTATTTCTCCTTTCTCCAAGTATTTTTTCTGGGTTTTTCCATTTGTTTCATATAAATAATAACCTTTGGACCTGCATGATGTGACAAAATTTGACTATATCTATAAATAATGGAAATAACGATTAAAACAATAGGTAATAAATCCGAAGTTTAATTTATTAATTAATATTAATATGAAAAACGCAAACAATGAAATACTCCAAAAAAATATATATATTAGAAGTAGAACTAAATTTAAGTAATTTCGGAAGCATACTTTTTTTTTAACCTAATGTAACACTTCAAATGAGAAGAACGACCTGTTTATTGCACTATACATTTTTTATGATACTTATTTATTTATCGAAAACTGAAATTAAAAACGTATCGTACAATAAATTTTAAAAAGCTCACTAAAATTCTATTTTGAAACATGTTCTCGAATACAATAATATCATTTATATATATATATACGTTATCAAAATGAAGCGCCACATAACGATTGTTGTTAAGTTATCATTAATACTTAAAAAACGGTCAATTAACGAAAACTTTTTTATCTAAGAGACAATTTTAAAATTAGAAATCCGAGTGGTATCTTTTAATAGATTACCAGCCTCTAAATGCAGTTGAACCTCCATAAGTCGAAATTTTTTGCAATTCAAATTTACTGTTGTTATCTCGTTCCTCCAACTCGAAACTCTCTGTAAATCGAAGCTAATTTCATAGCTCAGCAATCTCTGTAAGTCGAAGTTTCAAGGTTGAACTGTATCAATCGACCAAATCATCAAGAAATATCAGAAACCTCTAAAAAAATTCAACTTTTTTTGTATAACCGAAAACAGTCGACTAAAAAATAAAGAAAGTTTATGACTTAAACTCTGCGAGATAGTACATCAATACTTAATAACCGATTATAATGTAATTTAAATATATGCACAGAATTAAATTAAAAAATTAACAAATTCAAAAAGGAGAAAAATTAGACGGCAATGAGGAGATTGAGTAATCTGTTCCAGTAGTTGTTTAATCATTTTCCAATTTTCAACCCTTATAGATGAGATATATTCTTCAAATATAAACGAGATCACTTTTGAGTTACCCAATAAAAAAAGAATTATTAAATCGGATAACAGTCGCCAAAAAGATAACGTAACACAGAAAAAACTACATTCGAATTGAGAGCCTTCTTTTTTTTTTGAAGTTGGTTGAAAAAATGGTCACATAATAATTATAATTACATTCACAACATCGGTATTTTGTACTTAGTACACATAAACATAACTGTAAAATAATACATACAATACTTGTTTTATTTAGTATAATTACATGCTTAGGTGTGTTTTACTGAGTCCCATATTTGGTTGTATAATGCAGTAAAATATAGTATATATGTGTATATATATGGTATTTTATGTATTTGTTTATATGCTTTATTGTCCAGTATTTTTGTCTTTTTTCGGATACCTTAAACTTGAGCAGAAATTAACTTCAATTAGAAATACTTACGAGATTACTCGATAGTTCAAAATCTACTTTTCTTTTACAAATTAAAGCAATCGCTAAATAATGAAACTACTAAAAAATAAAATTAATAAAATTTTGTGCGGCAAGCGACAGGTAATAGTGTCCTTATAATACTCTCTGGAAGTCTTTCTGAGTAAGTCTATTCACCTGCGATTCCCTTTGCATGCGACACATTTCAATTGCGGCAAAAGAAAAAAATCATCTGGAGCCAGATCTGCGAAGTAGAGTGGATGTTCAAACATTTCTATGTGGTTTCGTCTCAGAAAGTTAAATGAATATATTCAGGCTTATAAGAATGATTAGTCCCTACCGAAAGCGCGATTTTTTTCCTGATTTCAGGGACAAAAGTAAAACATTTCCCAATGGATAAAAAATCGCGTGTATGTATATTTGTAAAAACAAGGGAGTTATTTCTTTTATTGCTACTGGGTATTTTTTGTTAGGTATATTAAATAATACAAATTGATAAACTGGAAAAAAAGGATATACATAATATCAAAAACGAAATGTATTATTAATGCTATAAGGTGTTCTCCATAAATTGCATTCGCAAATAAATGGGCAGGAGAGGTATTGCCTAGCGCGACGAGATAGGACAAAGGGGAGGGTCTACAGAAAGGTAACGTTTGAAGTTCATTAGTTTTATTTAAACGTTTTTCTTAAAATTATTCATTGCGGTAGAGTTATTCTCATTGCTATTTTTAATCACAAGAAATTGTTTAGAGGGTGAACTAGCTTTTGTGACGTAATATTTGTTAGGGGGCGCTGAAAGTGTGACTTAGCGTGATGAGGGAGGAGGGAGGGGTTCAAAATGGTGAAATTCTGAGTGACGTATTTTATGGAAGACACCTAAATTGTAATAAGAAGAATTTCTCTGTGAATAGGTAAAGATGAGAGATTTGCTTATTGAAGAATAAGTTGCAAGAAATGTAAGAAGCAAACAAGAGTAATTATTTGAAATCAGAAGTTTAACAATGTAACAAACGATCTCTTAAAAAAATACTCGTAATGTAGAAAACGATTATTTTTATCATAGTCATAATGATCCAAAAGGAAGCAATAATACATTTGCATATTTAATAAGTGAGCATTCATAATAACTATTGAACAATTTGTTAACGACACCTTTACGATAAATTGTCATACCATTTAAAATAGATCTAAAAGTATTCAACTAAATTACACATCTATCAATCAATCTACTACAATCAGCAGATTAAACAATGGTCGTACCCAAGGCCGGCTTTAGTCATCTAGACGCCCCGAGCGTGTCATGCCTTTGGCGCCCTTTTAGGAATCCCTATTTAATTACAATTAAATAATCTATTTTTCAATTTGTACCATATCTTTTACTGGATAAATATAAAACTACAAGCATTACATGTGTTTATTATTATTAATAATACCATATTTTAACCATTTATTCTTTAAAAAATGCATCTTACCTATCTATTTTGTCTGTCAGTCACGTCATGAACTTAGGAGTATGTAAACTGAGTTGCAATTTCTCCCCTGTTGCCTCTATTTCGTTCTACATTATATTGTAAGATGGCAGGTCATATTTGTTAGGGATAGAATACTCACACTCACTCCTATAAGTCTAGTTTTCCTTTAGATCAATTTCAATGAAATCATAGAAATAAATTAAAATAACTTATAAAGGTGCCTAAAATCACCCCTAATTTCTAACTAAATTAGAGAAAAGGAAACTCCCAAACTATCATACATAAGTAGTTGTTCTAGACTTGCAGTTTCGATCCAGAACTTTTATCGTTTAGATATCTGCTGTATGCTTACTTATTTACATAACTATAAGTACACACCGAGCCAAGCAGGTGAAGGCCATCACGCATCAATTTCGCGACCACGTCCAAGAAAGGTTTCAAAGCGTTCACCCACTAATATGCGAGGGACATTTAAGGTGTTTCAAAAATTATTTATTTCATTTTCTCATTACTGAACTTAACAAAAACCACTCACTCATACCTGTTTACATTGCCGCTACCTACATATCTTCTTGACAATGTGAACTTGTCCATACCTATTTTAAAATTCCAGAGTAACATGTCATAGAACGAGATCCTAGAGCCACCAAACATTATTTATTTTCTATGTAATAAAGTGAGTAGGATACAGTAATGTTGGTATGTACTTTAAACATATATATACCTGCCAACTTGGGCCAATTTGCAGATATTGCAACAGATCTCTGCTTCCGCTTCAACAATTACAGAAGTTCCGCATACATTTTCACATCAGCTCTGGTTCCTCATTTTTATAACAGAAGCTTATCGAAAATTAATAAAATCTTACTTCTCATCTTTTTGAAAATCAATATATCAGAACAATAGAACAAGTCGTAAAAATTTATTACTTTTATCTGTTGGTTAAATTTGGTCGTTTTCAAAACACAATTTAAATGGAATTGCTCGATGCAAAGCTATCGTATTGTGCAAGTACCTGCGCCAGCTTTCAGCGACCCCTCTTTAACATTGTGTATCATTATCAATCGTTTATGTTTATAAAATATTAGCGACAATGCAGCGTTATAGCCTGCAAAATTTTGTTAATAATAATATTGTCCATGTGAAAATAACTTTATTATAGTTTAGGGCATAAATCTATTTTCTAGTACTACGTATGTTGATATTTTCTAAATTTTATTCTTTTATTAATACCTTACTTTAATCTAAAAACGTCCAGGACTTTCATCTCTCCCTTAGGCAGTTCTTCTAATAATTTAATTTCGAAAATACTAATACAGTTATAGCATTTATTTATTTTGTATAGTGTTTGCTCACTGGTGTAAATCTTAATTTAAATGTGCAATTTTGAAGCCAAAAAGAAGTTCCATTTGGGATTATTTTGTTGATATTAACCATGTAAGTGCTAAATGTAAAAAATTTGTAGCAAAATATTCGCGAAAAGGGCGCATAACCACTGGATTAAAGAGTCACCTAAAATGATTACACTTTCACTTCCGCATCCGCTTCCGTTTCCACAAAAATTTACTATTCACTTCTGTTTCCGTTATGACACTTGCGTTGCATCGTTAATCAGGTGCTAATGGTATACGTAAAATCATTACTCGCTTAGTATCTCTTCCACCACTAGGGGTGGATCACCTTCCCCTTATTTATATTAATTGAACAATTCGTAATATAAATGAATTCAACATTAAAATTGCGATCTGTATAAATCTGTAGAATAGAAAGACTTAGATTTTTTATTAATGCTACTTATTTCTGTATGGTATAGGTACAGTTTCGTTCTTATTTGTGTGATTAGTCAAGAGGTCAAGACCTAAAAATAAGGTAAAGACAGTCGGTTTGCCGCCCTACATCCACTCAATCGATCGCAGATTATGGCAGCTATGTACACGAAGAGGCAGTAATAAAAGGTGTGGCAACTTGCTTTACAAACGACCGTCGAAAACTCACCCTTTCTGTACCGTCTTCAACTAAAATTTTGCTTGATTAAATTAAGTCTTTCTCTTGAAAAGTCCTTGTCTACCATATGAATAATATAAAAAAAAACAAACTAAAATCACTGTTCTGACCTAATTAATAAAAAACAACCTAATTGGAAGCTAAATAGTTTAAATTAATTACTCCATGCGTAACTTCCTGAAACCTGCTCAGTCAATAATAAATCAAGAACGTATTAATTTTTAAATAAAAAAACATAAATAAAACATCATTTAAATAAGCTGTTAATCTATTAAAGAATCTAGAGAAAAAAATCACTTTGCGATTTATTATTACGAGCATTACTAATATTTACACAAAGCTACTAACGGAAACTGGATTAGTTCTGATCGTATCCGGCTTCCCTTTTCCAGTTGGTCATTTTTCCGACATTCAGAAATTCTGGATTTTTTTTATCGGTTTAAGTTGAGGTGGGGTAACAGTTCCTACCCCTATTTTAAAATTCAGAGAATTTTCGTCCGAAATTATTTGCTGCCGGAAAAATGACTACCCGGAAAATTGACCAGGAATCATTCCCACGTAGGTAATGCAATATTTTCTGAGGTATACCCTTTTATCCAACAGCATGATGTTTTAGGGGATTCCAAAGTTTATTTTATTGTCTAATATATAAGTAAAGATCCGGACATTACTTTTTCATTAGTTTAATACTATTTTCTGGAGAGTTCTAGTTAAAAATTGCACCATCCCATCTCTGGAATAACATCATCATCATAAGGTCGTCAGCCCCAAGACTGGTTGGACACGCACCTCCACGCTTTCCTGTCCTGAGCTAATCTTCGCATTTCCCTAAAACTAGAACAACCCACATCCTGAACAGTAATCTAATCTACGTCTGCATCTATACTTTCTGACTCTAATATGTCTCTGACCAGATCTTCATGCTTGAGAAGGTGTCCTACTAACCCATCTCACCTATTTTTTATTGACTTCCATAGAGTCCTCTGTTCTCCTATTTTTTCTAATACCTCTTTATTTCTAACCTTCTCCTCGGTATCCTCATATATTCGATGTTTCCCTACTTATTCTTCCCTTGACGCAAGTATTTTTGTTTACCTTTATATATTTTCAAACAGTACTGTTTCGTCATCCATTTTATTTAAAGCTATCTCTAACTCCTTACTAGATGCTAGTACGCACTGCTATATCATCTGCAAATCTAGGCATTCTAATCTTCTGCCCCTGTATATCTATCCCTACAGTTGTACTGTCTTTAATGATGTTGATCGCGTCTTCGATGTATAGATAAAAAGTAGCGGTGACAGTATGGAATAACATGCTAATTACTTTATATAAGGTGTCACTGTAATATTAGTTTTGTCCGGAGCGGCTAAATTGCTAGATCGAGTACTATATTCATGTAATAGTACAACTTAAGATTCAATCTCGTCTTATTTAGATTCATTCTCTCTGTTGTACTACTAGCAGGTACTTCATTTTCTGCGATGTTTTGTACATATATAAGTAGATGCGTATAACTGCAGATATTATCTGCTTCCCCAGACTGGCCACTAATTAGCAAATAAAAGTAACCACCGCAAGGCAGTGCGTAAAAGCAGCTTGCAATTACAACTTCTTGACAAGTTACTCTTACACGTATGTTCAAAGGAAGTGGTTATGCGCATGTGTGTAAGTAATCACAAAGATGCTGAGACGAGATATAACAAGTAGAGTAGTCTTAACGAGATCAAAAAACAGGTGGGGAGGGAAATGAAGGTTTCGATTTATTTCTGGAGGCAACGGCGGTGCTCCACGCCGCGCCGATTTGCATATTCGAACGTGCAAAGATGATGCGTTGTCGAAGCTCTTATTACATGTATAAAGACACACAATCTGCAAAATATTTGCATATTCTGAAAAATACGCAAGTGACTTGAAGTCAGTGAAGGTAGGGGGGCGGAGAACATTGTTCTGCATTGAAGCCCAGATGTGAATGTTTGCTTCATATTAAGCGTTAATAAAAATATTAATATTGTGAACTTTGACAGATTATGTAGGTAATTGGTTACAAATGTCTACTTGAGATCATCAAGTCTTACTTCCTACCTTTTCAATCATATCTTCATTATAAGGTCGTCAGTTCTAAGACTGGTTGGACACGCACCTCCACTCATTCCTGTACTGGAACTAGAGCATCCCTAGATATTTAACTATTTGCGAACACCGAATCTAGGTCTACCTATACTCCTCTTAACTTCTATTTCTGCTCCTAATGTCTCTGACTGCCCCTCATGGCTGAGAAGATGTCTTACCAACCCATCTGGCCTATTTCTTATTGGTTTCCATAGAGTCCTCTGTTCTACTATTCCTTCTAATACCTCATGATCTTCTCTATTTACGGTAGCTTGCTCATTCGCCTGTAACGTCACATTTTGAACACTTCTAACCTTTTCTTTTCCGGCACGCCCACTGTTCATGTTCATGCCTTCTTTTTGTGGAAGAATGTTTAACAACAATTTAAATTAAATTTAATTTATCTGCATCAAAAACGTGTGGTGGATAAACAGTATAGGAGGGGTGATCCAAAAGTAATAATAATGAGTTACGTCCAGACCATAAAAGTTCAAAAAAGTTTCTTTGTTTGTTTATACACCCACAAGGTCACTCGGAAGATACATTAATTTTAATACGAAATGTCGAAGCGATGACATCAAAATGGAGAAAAACGAAATTAACTCTATTTAAAAGAAAGGCCTACCAAAGACATATGCATAGGCTTGGTGAAAACATTGGGGTCTCGGCTGCTTCATGTTCCACAGCTCCACGCTGGGCTAAGGAGTATTAGGTTTAAAGGAAGCCCTTCCACGTCCACGATATATTAAGTGCTGATTTGGAAATCGTTGCATGTTTATTTTCTTAAGTATAAACATTATTACATACTAAATATAACATTCATTATGGTGAATAAATCAATAATGTGGAAACCTGTTGTTTTTGTCGGTTTATTACTGTATACTATTTGGCAATAAGTTTGTTCTAAATCAAGACAGGCTACGATTCCGCTTGAATGTTTGGGTGTCCTTAAAATCAATGGTATGATTCCGCCCCTAAGAAATACATAATAGATATATGAGCTTTATGTTGAATTCTAGAGATTGCAAGAATGTCACTTCGTTCGTCTTCCGTATCCAATTGGAGCAGAATACCAAAATGTAAATTGCATCAAAAATTGAAGAAAAAATAATTACCTACATATTTTATCCTTAATACAAATAATATTGAATAATTGACATTGAGAATCAAAATATTTACTTACTAAACTTGAATTATATATTTTGAAGTTCTACTAAGAATTTCACAGCCATCTTAGTAAAAAATTAAACCGTTGTAGTTGTTTTCACAAAGAACAGAAGTAATTTGAAAACTAGAGAAAATGGATATAGGGAACCATAGTATTATTCGAAAAAGAATAAAATTCTGTATAAGGCTATGAAAATACATACAGGGTGTTCCACTTAAAAAAATGGATTTATCAGTCAAATCCACTATTAAATATCAAACACCCTATACCTAATTAACCCACTTTTAAAGTATGGACGGGAAGCTTGTGGGTATAGCTACCTCTCCTGAAAATATTGTTACTCCAGTCTTTTTTACTGTAAAATAGGCACGATTTTTCGCTACCTGCTGCTCTGTGCTACTTAAAAAAATATACTATCTCGAAGTTAATTTACTAACTACGAAAGGAAGTAAATATCAGAATGGCTACTGATAATATAATAATTTCCAACGCCGAATGATCCATACTGTTAAATATCAGTTTTAAGAAAAAAAAATGAGTTGCGACAAATATGACGGGCAATGAGCACCTCAATCTCCAACGACGGAACTTGGGGTTCAGTGACTGCACTGGGCTGGTAAGTACGTCCGCAGAAGGTCGTGCAAGGTCAGCGGTGGCGGCTGGGTATGTAACAGACGTGGCAAAAGGCATGCGTGTGTGTGTGCAATCGCGCGGTCGCTACGCTGGACACACCCTGACTTAACAACATGAATTGCTCCCAACTTTATGTACTTGGAAGACACCACCATTACTTACTTGCCCAAATTCTCTTGCTAAATATTAAAGATTAATAAACGAATCACTGCTAAGTAAGGTCCTCATTTTATAAAAGGACATTTTAGTAAATAATAAGCTTACGTTAGATCCTAATCATTTTGAGGTAGAAACATAACCAGGGGTGCACTAGGGAAGGTTGAGGTTGCCTTAAGAAATGAGCTCGACGTAGCTGCTAACCTAAAACCTGAGCCATACGAAATTTCCACGTGTAATTGCTGAAATGTAGGGTAATACTGCGGCACTGGTAAATAAAAATAAGGAAATTTAATGTTGTTGTAATAATACAAACGATGTAGTTTTGTTTAAACATTCATTTGTAGTAAATTCATGAAAACCCCATTTAAATATAACAATCGAGTTGACACAAACAAAGATTCGTTGGTCAAGCTTTCTTTTTTTTTAAATTAAAACTAAAACAATAATCACTTTATGTGTGTAAATAAACAGTTACTTCTGTTCACTTTTATTCTTCCCGTTTTGGATTTAAAAGTTAAATTTTGTCGATAGTGCATCAAATTTGTACGCCGGTAAGGAAGAAAGGAATGCTAGGTATCTAATACTTCAGGGGAGAGGAGTGACATTAGGTCATTTTTTTCTTTCTTAGACTAGGCGTATAGAATCGTATTATGGATAAAATTTGACCTTTAATCCAAAAACAAATGATTAAAAATTATACCGGAAGGAGTAGCCTCTAAGTAGACGATATCTTTCCCAGTTTTGAAGCAAGTAGGAATAATTGGAAAACTTAACTGACTGATCAAGAATTTTGCAAACATTTTGAGATGCTATTATTTACCTCATAAGAAACAATATTAAAACATTTTGAGCTGCAATATTTGGTCAAAACAACGGCGGTTAATTTGGATATTCCAAAGGTTTTACAAAAAGGTATCTATAAACTTTTGTCGAGCGAATTTTGCACGGAACAAAAGGTAGAAGTAATTTCAACAGCTCAAGAGAACATTCTATAACTCAGGTAACCATAATTTATGAACAGAAAGAAAAAATATATTTGTTATATTTTTAAATTTAAACAAATGCAGCAGCAAGAAAATAAAAGACTTTTCGTAAGATATATACCTACTTAAAATAAACAGTTAATTTCCTTCCAGGTGCGCTAATAGATTAGTCATCCGGATCGATTTGATACCGGTCGTCTTAAGGGGAACCCCTGTCTTACAGTTAAGCTGTCAGAGGGGATGCACACAAGGGGCTAAAATTCAAACAGGTATACAAAACACCAAAAACAGTTAAACAACTTCGTTTATTAATTTAAACAAAAAGTGGAGTATAATATTGTATACAATTTAAGAAAGTACATTTACATATAGGTATTTGAAAAATAGGACAGTAATCCTATTATAAAAAGTACCTATAGTCACCCTGCCTTTACGTCCCATGTATGTTTTTTTGGAAGGAATACAACACTTTCCAGTACGGATAACTGTGGGTAGCTCTCGAAATTTTTCCTTTCAGAATTTTGATGTATTGATGTAAACTGTGGGGAATTAGACCAAAACAGTAACCGACAAGAACGATCAAAATTTCATTGACGTTTCGTCATTTTATTGTAGCTTCGTCAGCTGAATGCTAAATGACGTCGTGAAACACTGTTTAGAAAAAATTATATTTTCATGATATTTAAAATAAAGTTTACAAAAATAAAAGGACCACGAGCTTATTTGGATTAAAATTAGTAGTTTTACTACTAATTCTATTTTTCTTTCAAATTAGCAACTATCATGGTATAATATCTTTGTAGTTTATGTTGGTAAAATGTCCTCAGCTTATCTCCTCTATTCAAGTTTAGAAATATAGGAGAGCTGAGCACGAGATTTTTCACCTCATTCGGGATGTGGATTAATTTTATGGTAACATGCACATATGGTTCAGCATCTAAACAGTAAAACAGATGGCTGGTCCACCAGGAACAAGTTAAAAATTTACAAAAATATAGATTTACTTTTCGAGCGGACACCTGAATTGGAATAAAAAAGTTGGCAAAGAAAGGTGAAAAGGAGAAAAATTAGACGGCAATGAGGAGATTGAGTAATCTGTTCCAGTAGTTGTTTAATCATTTTCCAATTTTCAACCCTTATAGATGAGATATATNTCAGCATCTAAACAGTAAAACAGATGGCTGGTCCACCAGGAACAAGTTAAAAATTTACAAAAATATAGATTTACTTTTCGAGCGGACACCTGAATTGGAATAAAAAAGTTGGCAAAGAAAGGTGAAAAGGAGAAAAATTATTGCAAAAAACTTCATTCCCGCTCTTTCCAATACTGAAATGAAAGTAGGTACGATTAAAAGACCCTAGTTACCCTTTAAATTACCTCGAAGATGAAGGACAAAGTTACTACTTGATTTCTCCTTCACTCCATTCTTTAAATTTCTAAGGTCAAAAGTATGTATTCGTATTAGAAAAGGTTACTTGTCCTTCAAATTACATCGAAAGCCAAGGTTACCGTCACCACTAGATTTCTCCTTCAAAAACAACCTTTTCCGAAATAAAGAGATCCAATGTAGACAATTCACGTTCTTTTGCAATAATTTTTATCTACTTTACCTATTACCCCTTTTATACCAGGATTTACCGAGGTCTACATTTGTATAAATTACTGAGCACCATCTTGATTACTATTTCTTATTGACTTCCATAGCGTCTTGTGTTCCTCCCACGATTTTCAATACAAGCTCATTCCTGACCTTCTCTATCTACCATATCCTGCTCAATCGCCTGTAATATCACATATCAGACAGACTTTTTCTTTTCCGTCGCACCCACTGTCTACGTTTCGCACCCGTACAGAGTCGTGCTCCAGTTGTCCAGCTTTAACAATGTTTTTCGAATTTCTAAATTAACCGTTCACGATTATAGATATTAATTTTTTTTTGTTATAAATGATTCGATCTTGCGGTATCCTTTATTTTATATCTCTACTGCTTCTTCCATACTGAATTATCTGACTCGCTAAATACCGAAAATCAGCTACTTTTTCTAATTTTTCCATTTGTAGTCACTCTTTCCTTATTTTTTCTTCACTTGCATACTAATATGTTTGTTGTTGTTTTATTTATTTTCGTACTCTACTGTGTTGTCATTTTATTTAGGGCTATCCCTATTTATACTCAGAGGACACACAATGTAACACTTTTTACTGATATGAAATATTTTGAATTAACCATAATTGCCTTCTGATAACATCTTTATTGCAACCTTGTGCCATGATTCAATTCAATGATATGACATATTCTAAAATCGTTCCAGCCCTTTGAATTGGAATTATACTAAATCTAATGAACATCAATTTAAATATATATTGATACTTACAAGCACCCAAAAAGATCGATAGAAACATGGTTACGTTATTATCTGTAACGATTTTTTTTTTAGTTTTATCCGCTTTAAACAGGAATACAATAATGTGCACTCATTAATTTCTAGGTCATTAATCAGAATAAACATGTGCCCAATTCGTTTATCAGCACTTATACTAATAACAGAAAGACTATCAGATTAATACTTAAATTTTCTTTAAAAAATTGTGTTCCTTTAAGATTCGGCTGGTAGCTAGGTTACTGGGACCGTTAATCCCGTTATATTCGTCCACCGTTCAACCTCGAATTTCTTGTAGAAGAACCGTGCAGTTCGTTATTCTCCAATTAGTCATTTTCGTTCACCTTTGCGGTCGTCTCGTTTTCCATAAAGAATCACAGAGAAAGAAAGATAGAGAGAGAAAGACCCGTTAATGTATCCGACGACGCGACGACGCACCTGTGCTTTCTTCTAATGCCTCTAGGACTTTATAGGCTCGCTACGTGTTGCGAGACTACAATTTGAAAATGACAGTGTTCATATTAGTACTTGCTACTGTTTGCATTCACCATGCGGAAAAACTGACCGACTACGTGACGTAACATTCATGATCCATAAAGGCAATATTCCTTTTCAATAGTGTTTATAAAAACCAAATAAAATAGCAGAAAAAAGCATTAATACGTCTACGATCTCGAAAAAACGTTATTAAGGATGAAAAACACATTTCATTTGAATCCACATTGCTTATTGTTTGTATTTGGGAGGACATCGGTTCGATTCCGAGTCAGTTGCCCTGGTACAAGTTTTTTCGGGATCACCTTGCATCATACAGGCAAATTCTGGGGCAGTAATATTCCAAAGACAAAATAATTCACACCCTTCCGTCTTCATTTCATCAGTCTCATCTCAACTACCAATCAGCCATTCCTAAAAGGAAGTTGATGAGGGTCTTCCGACTTACGCTCCGGCGTAGTCCTAATGCACTGCCCGCTCACCGTCACTAGTAGCTAGTAAAAATGAAACACCCAACTGTTTAAGTTTTTCAAGACGAAGCTGGACATTTGCCTCCTTTCAGAAAGTAAAATAATCTGTGTTTTTGACTGCAAACTTTTCCACATTCAGGCAAATTGTAACTAAAGGCAGTGAATTTAATTCTGCACATACTGAAGTTTCTTTTTCGGTATCTATTATGTTTTCTGTTATTATATACACTTAGTATCAGCGAATAGGTTGCTTGCATGTTTGACCGGGAAAGCAAAAAAAATTTTGGGCGTTTCATTCCCACCAGCCAGTAATGCTGGAGGATGGGCAGTTTCTCCGGAGTACGCCGGAAAGTAGGGTGGAAAACCTTCTTCAGCCTCCGTTCAGGAATCGTGGAAATGGGTGGGTGATGGTTCGGGTGAGAAATATGGGGCGGACGAAATGAAGACAGAAGTGAATGAAATATTATCTGTGGAATATTACTGCCCAAGAATTTGCCTAAGTGATGCAAGGAAACCACAGAAAAACTTGGACCAAGGCAGACGGACCCGGAATGAAACCGACATCCTCCCGACTGCTAAGCAATGGTCTAAACATCCAGGCGATGCCGCTCGGTCCGAGAAAGGACCCCGGATGATCCTTACGGGTAATGGCGTTTTATCAAACTCTTTGAAACTTTGGATTTTGGTAGTTTTCAATGGGTAGATCACAAGAGAAAGCTGGTGTACTGAGAAGTGTATTGAGATACCAACATAGAATCTATAGTTTAGAAGACGCAAAGTGTAATTTTAACGAACCGTTGGTAGGTTCATGTACTATATTTTGTATTGGTATCTGATTACATAAGTACTCTATGACGTTGGGGTGTACTGCACTTTTGCAGTTCATTACCATCCCTGGTCCGAACCCATGACACATTCATGATATGCAGTACATATAGGTATAATACATCAACTTATGCTTATATATGTATACTTGAACGTATTCAATACGTATAATAGATACAATTGTACATTGGAAGTTCTTATAGAAGAATGCAACTTAAGGGGCCATATCTTAAAAAAAAGTTTTTACTAGCTAGTGTCCATTGAGACTTTTCATCTACACGTCAAGAACTAATAGAATTCATAGTTTCAAGAAGTTTGACAGGATTTGACAGGGGATCATTTTCTGTAAGGATCTGGCGGGGTTCTTTGAAGAAGGACAAGAAACAATATTTGCTAACAGTTTACAGCAATAGATCAGCTGAGCAGGGAGATGTAACAATGGTGTAAATAAATGTGTGTACTATTCCTCATGTATTACTAATTAATTTATATTGATGTTTATATATTAACTATATTCAGACATCTGAAAACACTGGTAACTCCTCGGCGTTCCCTTTTTAATTGACAATTCTGCTGAAGCTCCAAAGGAGACGTCCCAGAAGGAAACTATCCTCTGGGCGTCATGGGCGTTTTTCGCTTCTAGAAGAAAAAAGCACTTTCCAATTCCTGATCACAAAAATGACAGGAAGAACAGGTAATTAATCCCAGTTTATTACCACGACGTAGTAGGTCTTCGAGACCGGTAAGAATATTCTTATGAGTTGTGGCTATTTCTGCAATTTGTAGAATAGATGAACGCCTTTACTTGCCAACATCCTGGTTATTTATTAAGTAAATGCTCATATTTTGTTTTAGTAAAATTTTGCTATGTTTAAATAACTACTTTGTCAAATTCGTGCACTCACTGTGCTTTTATCAGACTTGATCAAAAATAGTTTTTAATTAAATTTGAAAAGTAAACAGTTCAAAACGTTTTAAAAATGTGTTCATATATCTGAAATATATTTTTTTGACGTTTAATTTGAATACAGGCTTTAAACGGTTTAAGATTGTTTTAAACAAATCTTTTTATCATGGTCTTCTAACGTCATTAATTAGGTGTATTTTTAACAGTCTTTAAAATACGTGTTTTAAAACACTGCCTGAAAAATACCAGCCCTGTGAAATGCTTCATGTCTATAGCCAATAAGTACTTTTCCTCTAACCTAAAAAAATTGAAAATATATGATTTTATTGTTTTAGACACTGTTAAAACACTACTTAAGAAATGTTTTACTTACACTGTGTTTTAAACAAAGTTTGAAAGACGTGTTTTAAAACACTTTGTTTAAACATGCCAACCTTGACTACCACAGCATTATTTGTATTCTGAGTTGAGCATGATGTTAAAAGAAAAATAAAAACCAATTCAAATCGCTGTGCAAATCGGTGAAAATAGTGAAATTGCAAACAAATAAACAGCGAATAATTAACCGTTAGCACACAGATAATGAGCTAACAGCTTTGTGTATCATAGAAATTTGCTTACATCAGCATAAATAATTTTCTTACAAAACAAAAACAACTTTGGAATAACAAATACTCACCTAACACACTGTGGGGGCGTCCTGAATAGTCTTTAAATTCCTCTGAATATTCAGTTTAACATGGCATCTAAGTGTCAATTTTGAATGTAAATCTACGAAAAGTTGGTGTGTCAATTTCCGTTTCGTGATGTACTGTACTCCTCCAAAATTTCTTTTAAAATCAGGTTTCAAGATCTTATGCATGATTCGTGAAAGCGTGGAAGTCTGAAGAATTTTAAACAACTTTTTCTGGACTTTACGAATAATTCAGATTATATCATAGCTGTGAAAAATAGGACTTTCGCTGATGAATCTGTGTGATTCATTCATTCACACCAATGGAAGTGATTATTTTATGAAACCACGTAACATTAATCAATTTTAAACATCAACGAGTATAAATACGCTCATATCGTAACAAATGCATAAAACACCTAATAAGAACCCATGCGAACAATGTGTACACTGTATGCCAGATACGTACGTAGCCTTGCATAACACAATAAATTTTGCACCTTTTCGAATGTAGATTGGTATACACGCATTCTTACTTGCTACTCGAGGTCGTAACCCTGCTGATGTCGAGAAATTTTTATCAGACTGCTTGAATTGCATTATGGTGCTAACACATTATTAATTGCGAATTTTCGTGCTTGGCCTTCATGTTACATTGTAACTGGAAATTATTTTAATACCTTTTTTTAATCCCCAATACTTTAATTGCTTAATCGTAAGTACCAACTAATGTTAAATGATAAAACTCTAGATACTACTGTCCTTCCAGTATTAGTTTTTAATTTTACTTTTTCATTTTCTGCCATAATGACACTATTCGGTCCACATAACGATGGTTGTCTTCAATAATTTTTCTGATCTTTCTGATTACACATAAGTTATGGTATCGTAGGATTAGCGATGAGCAAAATTGGTCTTAGTCTTGTTAGTATAAAGACAGCAAAACTAAGACCAATACCGTACGAATAAGACCAAACAAACACGACCAAAACAAAAACCAAGAACGAAGATGTGAGACCAAAACAAAATACGTAAGATTAAACAAAATATTATTACTTCCAGTGGATTTATGAGTTAAGTTATTTGAAGCAACTTTAATATATTCTTTTTTTGAACAAACCATTTTTAGTACTTGAAATTTTTAGTTTGCTTTATTAGATATTAACACTAAATATAAAAAAAAATAAACTTTGCCACTGTCTGAAAACAGGGATCTAGAATGTCCTCGGAGTAAGTGTTCTTTGTTCCTAGGCTTGGATAACACACATGGTTGAAATATGTGTTAGAGACAAACTAATCTTTTATCGATATTTTTTACTTCTTTGAAGTACCTTGCACTATTTTATTCGCCAAAAGGTCAATTTATGCGTTGGAGGAAAGGTCAATTTATGCATTGCAGGAAACAGGTAAGTCCTCGAGTTTTCAGAACTCTCATAGTATGACAGAAAATTTTAATATTCGAAAAAATTATTTTATCAGTAAATAGAAAAAATTGTGTTTAGAACAGTTATTAAGAAAAGCCTAAGTACCAGATTAAATGAGTAAGACAAAGACTTAACACGTAACACAAAGACCGACACTCTATCAGCAAGACCAAGACCAAACCGAGACTATATCAGCAAGACCAAGACCAATACTTTATCAGCAAGACCAATACCAAGACTCTATCAGCAAGACCAATACCAAAACCGAGACTGTATCAGCCAGACCAAGACTCTATCGGCAAGACCAAGACCAAAACCGAGACTATATCAGCAAGACCAAGACCAAAACCGAGTATATATCAACAAGATCAAGACCAATACTCTATCAGCAAGACCAATACCAAGATTATATCAGCAAGATCACGACTAAGACCAAGACAAGAAGTATTTAAGCAAGACCAAGATTAATACCACGACTGCTGGGATCATGCTTCGCTCATCACTACATAGAATAGAGGTGTTGCAATGGAGCGGCCGTTATATGACGTTATTACCGATTTATTTGTAAACCTTCACCGTTTGATGGTGAAACAAAAAAAACTTTGAATTTGTGTTTCATTCCCACCAACTACTAATACTGTGTTACTATCCCACACCAGCTTATGGTATGTGCAGCTTTCTTTCTTCTAAAAACGTAAAGTGTTATCGGCCTCGACGTCCAAAAGAATACTTTTCTTCTGGGACGCTTCCTTTATTGAAGCGTAAGCAAAATCAACAATTAAAAGAGGAAAACTGAAGTGTTATCCGTCCTTTAAGCTGATATATGTACATCAGTACACAAAAGCTGTAAATTCACGTGGAACAGTAAGCAGATTTCTTAACACCACTCTATGAACTGACTGTCAACAAACATTGTTCCTTTTCCTTTTCCGAATTTCCTGCCTAGACCTGCAACCGACCTTACCAAATGAATATAAAATAGAAAACCTAGTAGATACCAAAAAAGGATCTTTATTAGGAGTAGAACCAAATTCACTCCTGCTAGTGACAATTTACCTGAATGTGGAAAAAGTTGCAGTCAAATTCGCAGATTATATATTAGTATCCGCAAAAGAGACAAAAAATGTAGCTTCGTCTTGAAAAGGACTATAACTAATGGCTGTTTCATGTTGGTGGGTATACAATATCTCTGGACTACGTCGGAGGATAGGGTGAAAGTACCTCTTCAGTCTCTTTTAGGAATCGTGGGAATAGGTGGGTAATGGTTGGGGTGAAAAGGACGAGAGGAACGAAATGAAAACAGAAGAGAGTGAAAGACTATCCGTGGAGTATTATTACTGTCTTAGCATTTGTTTAAGTGATCCAAGTAGATCACGAAAAATTTTGGACTAAAGCAGACGGTCCGAAATCGAACCGATGTCCTCTGGAATGCTAGTAAGCAATGGTCTAAACCTCTGGAACAAGCCGCTCAGCGGTGATAGTGAAGCATTACAGAGATTTTACTTGTAGAGGTTAGTCAATTGGTACAGGTCATGCAAACTCTTATGAACCTCGGTCTTGTATTTCGTAGTGACAAACACTCTTGTCGCGAAACCACGATATCAACATGGTAATTTTCCATCAAACATATGAGATGTCAGTTCTACTTATTGCATTGTTAGAGAGAGCTGACTACATACGAGGGTGGATTGATAAGTTTCCGGCCTAACCAAGAGATGACGCCACTAGGCCTACCTTGAGGTGACATTCTATAGTACCATCCTTGGATAGCTTGTAGCTATAGTTTCAGCCCGATCTCCTTGCTAGTGTAGGTTTGACAGCACGCTGAACAAGACGCCTCTGTGGTTTTCGTAAAAATGGAAAAGCAGGAAAATCGTGCTGTCATCAAATACTTTTATTTGAAGGGGTTAACGCCGAAGGAAATTAAAAAAGAGATGGACTCAACACTGGGGACATCCTCCCCGTCATATTCAACCGTTAAGCAGTGGGTTTCCGAGTTTAAAAAGGGTCGTGTGAGCACCTCTGATGGGCCTCGCTCAGGACGCCCCGTTGAGGTCACAACTCCAGATATGATCGAAAAAATTCATCAAATAGTGCTGGGAGACCGCAGATTGAAAGTGCGTGAGATAGCTGAGACCTGTAAGATGTCATATGAACGTGTGCAACATATTTTGCACCAACATTTGCATATGGAAAAGCTCTGTGCAAGATGGGTGCCGCGTTTGCTAACAGTCGACCAAAAATTGATTCGAAAAAACATTTCTACCGCAAATTTGTCATTGTATAAGCGTAATCCAAGCGAATTTTTGCGTCGATTCGTAACCGTTGACGAAACGTGGGTCCACCACTACACTCCTGAAACCAAAGAACAGTCTAAACAGTGGATTGGACCAGGGGAACCAACTCCAAAGAAGGCAAAAACAATTTTTTCGGCGAACAAGGTTATGGCTACTGTTTTTTGGGATGCAAGAGGTATTATATACATTGATTACCTTGCAAAGGGTAATACTATCACTGGTCAATACTACGCAGACTTATTGCAACGTTTGAGCCACGAGGTGAAAATTAAACGACCTCATCTGGCGAAGAAAAAAATCTTGTTTCATCACGATAACGCACCAGCGCACACGTCAATCGTTGCGACGGCTAAAATCAACGATCTAAAGTTTGAATTGATGCCGCACCCTCCTTACTCTCCAGACCTAGCCCCGAGTGACTATTTTCTGTTCCCTAATCTCAAAAAATGGCTTGGCGGTAAGAGATTTGCGGACAATGAAGAAGTAATCGAAGCTGTAAATGGTTATTTTGAGGAGCTTGACGAATCAGTCTATAGAGATGGCATTAATAGACTGGAACACCGCTATGAGAAATGTATCAGCCTTGGAGGAGATTATGTTGAGAAATAAAAAAAAAAAATTTTTAAAAACCTTGTTTTTCTTGGTCAGGCCGGAAACTTATCAATCCACCCTCGTATAATGCATGTGTTCATCATCACGATCGAAATACGGTCGTCAGTCCTTTGATTGGTTGGACACACACCTCCACTGTTTCCTATCCTGAGTTAATCTTCTCATTTTTCTGAAACTAATACATTCCACATCCTCAATTAATTGTGAATAATCTAAATATTATTATTTATTTACTATCAAGCCAGCTGGCAGCCACAGCCGGTACATAGGTACCTATTTAATATCTACCCAATTTAATTAAAACTATTACATGGGCAGAATTAATTAAATAATCTAGCTATTGCACAAAATGCACTCATAATTAGTGAATTTATCATCTCTCAATAAATGGTACAAATTTACATTAAATTTACGTGGGTAACAATGTGTATGCAATATGGATATAATCCGCTCCAATTTTTCTGAATTTTGACTGTTGATTAACCGGAAGTGTTACCTCTAGCATTTTTAAGAGATGTTCGGTAACAAATTGTGTCGTTTAAAAATACAATGAGTGGAACAGATATAGCGCCAATTTGAATGTGAAATGAGATACAGCAACAAATGCTCGGGCATTATCTCGGTAACGACATCTCACACGGCCATCGTGTTAAAAATAGCCCCTATTACCAGTTGCCTCGCCTCGCAAAGCACCATTCAGGAATGAATACATTATAAATAATAATATGAAATAGCCCAAAACAGCTTCTGGATACAGTCATCACGACCACGTACCAGAGACATTAACTATGTAAAAATAAAACAAAAATTATATAAATATCTTTCTCAAAATGCGCTGGCTTAAAAAAATACCTAAACATTTTTCAAAAGGTGTCGCGACAGTTTAAATATGTAAACATTTGCGTATATTTTTAAGAATTGTCGACCTATGTCCTATAAATAAAAATTAATTATAAAATGTTTAACACAATGATGCTCTTGGTATAATGAAAGTGCAATTAATAAGTTTGTTCAAAATTATAGTTAGATGTACAATGGTAGGGTTACTAACTTTGAAATTTATTTACAAGGTAAAATAAAAAAAAATCGCGAGTTACAAAATTACAAATAAATAGCTTTCAGTTGTTGTTATATGGGAACATTATTGAGAGGTTCAGTTCTTTTATTAATTAATATGTAATTAATTGTACATATAAGGAAGATTAGAAAATTATTTTGGTTCTTCTGCAGATTAAATTTTCTTAAACTAAATGTATTGAGTTTTTTTACGAATTTGTTTATATGCTCGATATGGATCGACATTCGTTGATGATACATGCGGAGTTGATCCTTGTTGAGAATGTACAACTCAGAAATTACGCGTNTCAGGCCGGAAACTTATCAATCCACCCTCGTATAATGCATGTGTTCATCATCACGATCGAAATACGGTCGTCAGTCCTTTGATTGGTTGGACACACACCTCCACTGTTTCCTATCCTGAGTTAATCTTCTCATTTTTCTGAAACTAATACATTCCACATCCTCAATTAATTGTGAATAATCTAAATATTATTATTTATTTACTATCAAGCCAGCTGGCAGCCACAGCCGGTACATAGGTACCTATTTAATATCTACCCAATTTAATTAAAACTATTACATGGGCAGAATTAATTAAATAATCTAGCTATTGCACAAAATGCACTCATAATTAGTGAATTTATCATCTCTCAATAAATGGTACAAATTTACATTAAATTTACGTGGGTAACAATGTGTATGCAATATGGATATAATCCGCTCCAATTTTTCTGAATTTTGACTGTTGATTAACCGGAAGTGTTACCTCTAGCATTTTTAAGAGATGTTCGGTAACAAATTGTGTCGTTTAAAAATACAATGAGTGGAACAGATATAGCGCCAATTTGAATGTGAAATGAGATACAGCAACAAATGCTCGGGCATTATCTCGGTAACGACATCTCACACGGCCATCGTGTTAAAAATAGCCCCTATTACCAGTTGCCTCGCCTCGCAAAGCACCATTCAGGAATGAATACATTATAAATAATAATATGAAATAGCCCAAAACAGCTTCTGGATACAGTCATCACGACCACGTACCAGAGACATTAACTATGTAAAAATAAAACAAAAATTATATAAATATCTTTCTCAAAATGCGCTGGCTTAAAAAAATACCTAAACATTTTTCAAAAGGTGTCGCGACAGTTTAAATATGTAAACATTTGCGTATATTTTTAAGAATTGTCGACCTATGTCCTATAAATAAAAATTAATTATAAAATGTTTAACACAATGATGCTCTTGGTATAATGAAAGTGCAATTAATAAGTTTGTTCAAAATTATAGTTAGATGTACAATGGTAGGGTTACTAACTTTGAAATTTATTTACAAGGTAAAATAAAAAAAAATCGCGAGTTACAAAATTACAAATAAATAGCTTTCAGTTGTTGTTATATGGGAACATTATTGAGAGGTTCAGTTCTTTTATTAATTAATATGTAATTAATTGTACATATAAGGAAGATTAGAAAATTATTTTGGTTCTTCTGCAGATTAAATTTTCTTAAACTAAATGTATTGAGTTTTTTTACGAATTTGTTTATATGCTCGATATGGATCGACATTCGTTGATGATACATGCGGAGTTGATCCTTGTTGAGAATGTACAACTCAGAAATTACGCGTAGAAGTTTCGAACTTTTTATTTCTTAACGAACTCAGGCTAATAGCTAAGTCAGACTTAAAATTATCTATGGCTGACTCAGCCTGTCCTGGTTTACCCCTGGCTACGCTGACCGATGAGGTGGACTAAAATCGAAATATCTCTATCCTATTAATATTATTATACATTAATCGACATTAGCCTGTTGATATTGTATATTTGTATTTCAGAAATTTGTACCTAAATTAATACTCAACGATAAGCAATAGATACGTAATTTATTTAAGTAAAAGACAGTCTGTAGTAATACCTCCTTGTCGTTACAATTTATTTTTGAAATGAAACTTCTTTACGCACGGTAGGGTAAGTTCGTTTCATGCGAGTTGCTATGTAACGAAATCATGCAACGCATTTCCCCGGCTGTCTGTCCCTATGTATGCTTAGATCTTTAAAACTATGCAACGGATTTTAATGCGGTTTTTTTTAATAGATAGACTAATTCAAGAGGAAGGTTTATCTGTATAATACATGCATAATATAGTAGAGAAACACTGATAATTTTAGAGGTTTGTAATGTGATGTCGTAACTAAACCCATTTTTTGCGCTTACATTGCAAACGCTGATTGAACCCTACGAGATAGATCAAAATAATATACTACAGTATTCTACACCTTAAAAAGGTCTACAGAAAAGTCCGGGATGGTATATGTCTATCTCTTAGGGATAACCCACAATAACCATTTTTTATCCCTTACTTTTTACGAGAAATAATGGCTTATTTACGAAGCGATTTTAAGTAATACAGCATTAATCCTTATCCAATTAAGTACTTTTAAATACATTGTGCATTTAACATAGATCAATATGGCCCTTTACAGCATGTAATTTAAATGAATATTTTCGAAGATATTACAGATTTAAAATGAAGGGACATAGCGGTTGGAGCGGTACCGTATTTTTTTATTTGTTAGTTGGTTAGGGGTCGTCCATAAAATACGTCACTTGGAATTTCGCTCTTTTGCCCCCCATTCCCCATCATCACGCTATACGATACAACGTGGACTCGTCTCCTAATAAACACTACGTCACAAAAGCTAGCATACCTCCCATTACAAACGATTTTTTGTGATTACAAATAACATACAGATTAATCATTCAATTGAAGAACTGCGAATGTTAGATTTCTTTAGACCCCCCCCCCCTTCCCCCATGTCATTTCTCGTTACGATAGACAATACACAATTACAATTTGCGAATGTATTTCAATTACTTTTAGTTTATTATTATTCTGCAGACTTGCGAGTATTGTAACCATTACGCGGTCTGGGATTAGTAAAAACAGAATATTATTAGCAGTTACTAATATAACTGTAGGGAAATGTTTATAATCTGTTGACTATATGTACGGAAGTCAAAACCAAGCTTTTGTTTTAAGACGTATGCCAAACGGAAATATCGAGTAAACCACTAGCACATACGTCGCGGTTGGAAATGTGGCTTTTGAGACAAAACAATGCACTGACTTAGAAAAATGGACTTAGTATATCCGTTCTGTGGTATGTGGTACATTGTAACTTGTGAACAAAAACCTAGAAATATAGAACATATATCAGTATAAAAGGAAAAAAAAATGTCAGCAAAGAAATATAATTTCCTTTACTATTGTATTTATTAATGTAGTTGCTGTAAAATTTATAATAAGTTATAACAAATATTTTCATTCAAACGAGTCTAAAAGCTAAAAACAATACGAAATAAAATTGAATTAGATATTAAATGTATGTGATCAGCACACCATCCCTTTAATAGGAAATGTTTCAAAACGTTAAATATTAAAAATAACTTAAAATTAGTAAAATAAAGGTACCTGAATATTCTTTGTTTTTTTGTTATGAGTACATACTATTTTACATATATTCCAAATTCTTTAACTCGAATTTCTCCTTTGCTTTGTTTTACATTATAAATTGCCGTTTTAATTTGAATTTCTATTATGTTTCTTCGGAAAAATCAAACGAAGCGACAACCAGAGACTTAGTTTTCAATGCCAAACTATTATAACTTAATAATATATTATGCAAAACACTAAAAAACCAATTAAGTTAGGATTACAAAGTTACCATGTTGAATGTTCAGTTAATATTTGACAGCTGTTTGCTGCTGCAGATGTTAAGGCTTGTCTTCGACTTTTGCCTATTCCAGAAAATGGATCAAAGAATCCGTACCAATTTTTGCCGGACGCCCAAACAACAACAAAACAACAGAAGAAAACATTGATGAAGTGAGGGAAATAGTATTGATCAATCGTCGAATTACCGTTAGAGAAGTTGCTGAGGACCTAAACATATCGATTGACTCCTGCCATTCGATTTTTACCTATGATTTGGACATGAGACTGGTCGCCGCAAAATCGTACCAAAAAATTGCTCAATTTCGCACAAAAACAGCATCGCATTAACATTGCTAAGGAACTGTTGGATTTTGTCCGCTACGATCCAAATTTGCTCCAAAGGGTCATAATTGGTAACCAATCATGGATTTATGGTCATGACGTGGAAACCAGAGCTCAACCATCACATCATGACTTCTTGCCACAAGGCAGAACGGTCAATAAGGAATATTACCTGCAAGTTATAAGCAATTTGCGTGAAGCAATTCGCTAAAAGCAACACACTAATAATGCCGCAGTCAGCGTATTCCCCAGATCCTGGCTCTCTGTGACTTTTTCTTGTTCCCGAAACTGAAGATGCCCATGAAAGGACGACGCTACGCTACGATTGAGGAGATAAAGACGGCATCGAAAGAGAAGCTGAACAAGATCATAAAAAATTATTTTTTGAAGTGCTTAGAGGATTGGACAAAACGATGGCGCAAGTTCATAATATCTAGTGAGTATTACTTTGAAGTGACCAAAATAAATAGTCATGAATAAATAAGTTATTTTTGAAAAACACAAAATTCGCAATACTTTTTGAACAAACCTCGTATGCAGTTCATTTTATGCGGGGGTTCCAATATGCACTATCGGATATATTCTCTCTACTGCATTAGCTTTTTAAAGATAACTGGTCAACATACTTTAGAGTCACTCTGATAACAATGTGATAGAAAAGGGCAAACAGATCATAGTAATCACATCCGAAAATCAGGAAATAAGCATTTATTGTATTAAATAAACTAGGTTGTAAATTCATAGCTGAAAGAACAACTGCGTCAAAGGAGGAAAATAGGCCGTAACTACCCTTGTACTTCGTGGTTGGTTTTAATAAACTAAACTTATTCGTCTTTTAATGTAAGCAGCATAGAATGGAAAATATCCTATATCGATAAATCATCAATGTTTAAAGGGGACACAATTGAATTAATCTATTTCAAAAACAATGAATAATGTAATCGCAGTTACAGAGGTACATTGGTCGAAATAGACCGAACGATTTACTGCTTCAAGTCCAGTCATTGTTTGTAAATCAAAAATATTCAATTATTCAAATTTAATTACGAAAAACGGAAGAATATTTGAACTCTATTTATAAATGCCATCGTAAATGGGCAACGCATTAAAACAGGAATATTAAGTTTACCTTTTAAAAGTAGTTCGTATTTTAATCAATTACGACACTGGTATGAGTCTATAAGTACGCTCATTTTTCGCAAACAAATCAAATATTTAAATTATGAAATAGGTCGAAGTAAGACCCGAAATAACTCCAATAAAAATCGTTCAGTAACTTTCTTAACT
Source organism: Agrilus planipennis (assembly GCF_000699045.2). NCBI lineage: Eukaryota > Metazoa > Arthropoda > Insecta > Coleoptera > Buprestidae > Agrilus > Agrilus planipennis. Next base: position 1,096,154 of record NW_020439044.1, on the reverse strand, counting down.
CTTTAGAGCTTATATCATATTTGTCTCGTAACAATGTCACATTTGTTATAAAAACTAATAAATTAATTTTTATATCAAAAGCATCGTGATACATATGTTTTTAATCATTCGAAGGAAATTATATTTGCCCTATAAATACCACGATGTGGATGTCAACAACCAATTACATATTTTTGGATCATTAGTTGATAAACTTTGACGTTGTGGTCATTAGACTTGTCGATAACATATGTATTTTGTATGGGCACAGAGGCCATGTATTTATCACTTTGTGTTGTAATAAATTATAAATAACAAATAAAGGACAGTTTAATAGATGGCATAAATGAATATTACAAACAAAAACCAGAAACAAGAAAAATCACTAACTATAGAATCGAAATATTATATCTGCACTTGGTCATTGTTAGGTAGTGAAAGCAGTTTCCTATTACCAAAAGTCTTGCTTATTCGTATAAGGTCTTGAATTGATTGCAGCCCTATTGATTGTAGCCCCGTTAGGAGATTCTTTACTTATCCCGATTTGACCCTGATTTAACTACCCTATTGAAAACTTACACAAAACCCTTAACTTATCCCAGTCCGGACCTAACTCAGCAACCGTATTATATATAATATGGAACCCCTAATTTTTTTTGAAACTCCTTCCATGCGACCCTAACACGATCATTTAAAGTTTAACAGAACTGGAACAATTCAGCATGAAGAGTGGAGTTCATAAAAGGTTACATCTTTAAAAAATATGTTGTCGATTTCTTATGGTGCTAATAAAATAATACCTTCACTGTGCATGGACATTCCCGTTCTTTTTGCTTTTACTACTCAAGGACGAAAAATACAAAATGCTAACAACTAGAACAACCCACATCGTTAACTGTTTCGTAGCTGCCCTACAGTTCCAAATTATTTATCACTTTATAACCTTATATCTTATTTCCCCTTCTGCGTCTCTTCTGTTTTTGTATTTCCGCCTTTCTTCTATTAATCATACAATCTCGTTTGTTATCTAGGGTTTGCTGCTTTCATTTTGTTTAAAACCTAGTATATCTGAAGCTGCTGACTTTAGGCACGTTTTAATGCAGTTCCATTCTGTCTCTATGCCCTGTCATTCTTTTCTCCCGCCTCCTTTAGTATTTCGTCTGTCTTTGTACCTAGCCTATCACGCATTTCGTTAAATTTTAGCTTTTCTAAGTCCCTTCCCTCTTTTTCAGAATTATCAGTTTAAAATTGAACTACTACGTTATGTTCGCTATCTATATCTGCTCCTGGATAATTCCTACACTCCACTTCATTTTTAAGTCTTTACCTAACAAGTATGTAATCTAACTGATATCTCTCTAAATCGCATGGCATCTTCCATATATAGCGCCTCCTAACGTCATTGCGAAAGGCTGCAGATTTGGGAGGTGCCATCACGCTGACTATATAATAGTCCCGTTTTATATTTAAAAGTACCAAGCGGCATTACCTGAACCCTAGAGATTTAGACCATTGCTTAGCATTTTGAGAGAATGCCGGTTCGAATCCGGGTCCATCTGCCTTGGTCCAAGTTTCACTATGGTTTTCTTGGAATAAGTATTCGCGACTTTATAGCAAAATTGTATCAGTCTATCTACAATATCATTTCTATTGGTTAACCCAAAAGAAACTTCTATTGTATCGTCTTTACCTTCACCTATTACTGCATTGAAGTCTGCTACAACTATTAGCTTTTCCTGCCCTTTCACTAAACTTAACACGTTTTCCTGTATTTGCATAAACCGCTTCTACGTCTTCACCAATGTAAGATGATGTAGGTATGTAGACCTGCACTATTACCGTTTTTACCGATTTCGAGTTTAATTTAACCATAACTATCCTATCGCTTTTTGGCAAATAACTTTCTAGTCTGCCCTGCTTTCCTACACATTACAATTCCTACCCCCGAATATGATCATATGATGCCTTGTATAAGGCCTTCTATAGGTTTCTCTAATCAGTGCTCTACAAAGCACCAAAGCACCCCAATCTGCCCCTTATAGGTCAATCTGTTCAGAAACACACAAGTTATCGATATCAAGGTCCTATAAGGTGGCCCGATCTGAATCGGAGAATTTGAAGCGATACATCCGTGATCCGGTCATGATAAAATTTTCCTTTTTGATCCCTAATAAGACAACCCCGATGCTGGATGCGGACCGAAACGTTAAGCAACATCAACTGACGGCCTGCTTTTAGACCCGAATCAGAACAGCATCAGAGTTCACCCACTACCCACGAAAACCTTTACCAATTTGCCAAATTGGAGAGTCATAACTGTTTCCGAACACAACCTTTATACGAAACTTTTTTCTAGCTTGGGAGTCCAGAATTTAGATCTTAAGTTAAACTAGTAAACCCTGAAATACTCTGTATACAGCATTTTGTCTTGAGAGACTGATTGATGATCATCGAAATTCTAGAATGAGTATATTCTTCGATGTCTCATCGGGATCACAGAGCTTAATCGGCATTAAATGTTTTTCAAATTTTCGTACGAAGCCGAAACCACTACTACCACATAATACTATATATATATTTCAACAAATGTCTTTGTAATTAAATTATACAATAATTTTACGATTAGAGACATAACATAATACGAAAAAATATCTGGGTTGGTAGAGAGGCTACTGTTTCGCTCAAAACCCCTGTTGTTGGTTTGAATACCATAAACCTATTTTAAGAATTGAATGAGCCTTTTACTTTTATGCCTTTTTGTTTGTTCGTAACACTAATATTATTAAGCCTAGAAATACACCCATACAGCTATGTTTTTCTATTTCTCTAGTTTATGGAGTTTTACAATAACAAATACTTATGCTTTAGCCACTCATAATATACGTATAATCACTGCAATTATGATACCCAAATTGGCACTATGACACCTGTCATTCTTGCCCAAAATGTTTCTATATGATATGAAATAATAACTTTTATGCACATGGCGACTTTTGTGAATCGATACTAGGCTAAATTAGGTTACGTTGGGTTACTGTTATGGTATTGCACAAGGTGATTTTCGCATCTTCCGCCTACTTTCTGCCTTCTTATATGTATGATTTGACGGATGCCATATAATAGGTATTACGGATAAATAAATATAGAGACAAATGCTGATACATGTATTGAAAACTGAACATGCAATCATCAAAGAACGGCATCAATTTTTACAAAATGTGTCGTGCTGAAGGAAAATTCCTACAAATGCCTTCAGTCATCTTTTCATACAAATAATAAAATAAGTCCAATAAGTTCAATTTAGAGCAGGGGTGTTACGTTTTGCTTGAAGAATTTTGAGAGTTATGTTAGTTTAGGGAATTTCAGAGAAGCAGGAGATAGATAGATGTGGTTGAAGAAATATATCCCACTCGTTCACCAAATTGTCTATTTTTGTTTATGCGATAAAAGAAAAAATGCTAACAAGAAAATGTATAATTTCTATGCTCGGTGAACTATTTGACTTACTCGTATTCCTATAAACCATAAAAATTTATAAGCATTTAGGAGAAGTGGAAGATAGAGGCTGTGGTAAAGGAATAAATAAACCAAAAAGAGAGTCACCCCATTTACCACAATTCCTGTTCACTCCAGACGTGTGTTTGGGTCACTTGTGATGTTGGCGTTATCAACGCGAGTCTTTCTAAAAGTGGGTGAAACAGTGCCCATAGTGAGAAGTTTAATGGCAAGTAGGGCGAATGTCTTTTTTGAATACTTTTTAGAGATATATTAAATATTATTTAACAAACATACACATTGTAACTCAACAGAGAATTAATATAATTTTCAAGTGAAAAAAATTCTCTCTGCGGATGTAACTGAATGCATATCATATTTAAGTATTATGTTGATATGGCTTGTAATTAAATTGCATTTCACACATTCTGAACCAAGAAAGATTTGCTCAGCATTTTTTATGCTGATTCGCCACCGATCTAAAATGCATTACTGTTAATTAAGACACGTCCAATATGCAATGCAGCGTCAACGGTAGCAGGACTGGCGTTAGTCTACTTACTTACATACATTTACCTACGTGCATAACTACATATGACAGATACATATTTCATTTTGAGCTAGCTGTTCATATTTTTTGCAACTGCATTTTTAACTTTTGTATATGTTTATTGAAACTGAATCTTCATTATCACATAAAATAAAATAAAAGTATCTAAAGAAGTACGTTCGGATATAAGGTAAAAGGCCCAGTTTCTGACAGCTGAGATTATATTGGGTTGTTCGGAAAGTCATTTCGTTTTTTCCCGACAGAGGATTTAATTGTATTCTTTTGCACCCAACTTCACATTTAAGCCGTATAATTTTTATATGCTTTGAGAGCTTATATAGCAAGGCTTGTGTGTGAAAAATTCCAATTAATTCNCAACATAAACTTTAAATTGTCAGAAACTGGGCCAGTGTCAATAACTGGGTCTTTTACCTTAGACTCGGTACATGAAAACTTGTAATATTCACAGAAATTCCACATGCAACCTTCAGAGCCTCTCAATACTATATTATGTAGATTTTTCCAAAAGAACCTGTAGAACAGACAAAATTATTACGTTATTGTAAAAAAGAAAAAAACGTATGTTTTTTTTTATTTGCTCATCTAAATACATAAAACCAAAAAGGCACTCATTTACTCGTTGACTAAACACGAAATCTCGAAAACTTGTATTTGACTAATGAAGCTGAAATTTGGCAAGTAGCACAGGCGTACCAACAATTTTTTTCCAGGGGAGAGAGGCAAATTTTCAACTTTATCTAACATTAGGAGCTGCTGTCACTTATACATAATATAAGGGATAACTTTCCAGTAACTAAAAGAGTATAATCACAATAGTTTACAATTTTTTTCTTCATAAAATTTTGAGACTTGTAAGAATACTCTATCGAGCTATAGAAATAAACGAGAAAGATAGCGGTTACACGCGCAGCGCTCCTCCCTCGAGCTCAACTACAGTCTCACTCTCTGTTATGCTCAAATACTTCTAGTCTTGGTCTTGATCTGGATTTTAATGGTATAGTCTCGGTCTTGGTCATGGTCTTGAATGTTAAGTCTTGATCTTCATTTAATCTGATATTTACGTTTTTTTTTTATAAATTTTTCTATTTACCGACACAATAATTGTCTCAAATGCTAACACCTTCTGTCATATATGCGAGAGAACTTAGCCTTCCTTTAATGCATAAATTGTCCTTTTAGAGAACAAAATAGTATAAGGTACTTGAAAGAAGTAAAAAAAACAATTATATGGTTTTATGAAACCACGNAGAAGTAAAAAATATAAAAAAAATAATTTGTTTCTATATTTCAACCATATGTTATGCAGACATAGGAACAAAGAACACTTACTCCTAGGACAAGTAGTGGTGAAGTTTCGTTTAGGTATATTTAGCGTTAAATCTAGTAAAGTAAACTAAAAACTTCAAATTCTAAAAGTGTTTCCTTCCAAGAAAAGAATATATTTTAAAGTTGCTTCAAATACTTCTCATAAATCCACTGGGAATAATAATTTTTCGTTTAGTCTTGCGCAATGAGCAACAGGCAGTTACAGAGATGGGGCTGCAACGTAGAGAAGTAAATATTGGGAAGGAAGTCAAACAGGGATGCACAATAACACCACTACTTTTTAATCTGTACATGGAACACGCGATCAACATCATTAAAGACAGTACAACTGTAGGAATAGATATACAGGGCCAAAATATTAGTATGTTTAGATTTTCAAATGATACAGCAGTATTAGTATCTAGCAAGGAGATGTTAGAGATAGCTTTAAATAAAATGGAAGGGGTATTGACAAAACAGTATTGTATGAAAATAAATAAAAGAAAACCAAACTGGTGTGTAAGGTAAAAAAAAGTCGGGAAAGGGCGAAGTCAGGACGGAAGGACTAGTAGATATATAAAGCAGAGGATAACGCAGGGTCGAATCGCCTTCAGTAAAAAGAAGTTACTTCTATGCTCGCGAACGGTTAATTTAGAAATTAGGAAAAGGTTGTTAAAAGTGTATATTTGGACGACGATGCTGTACGGGTGCGAAACATGAAACGGAAAAGAAAAGGTTAGAAACGTTCGAAATGTGGTGTTACCGGCGAATGATGAGGATTCTGTGGACAGAGAAGGTTAGAAATGAAGGGGTATTAGAAAGAATAGGAGAATAGAGAACTCTATGGAAGTCAATAAGAAATAGGCAAGATAAGTTAGTAGGATACCTTCTCAGGCATGAAGGTCTTGTCAGAGACATATTAGAGGCAGAAACGGAAGTTAAGAGGGTTAGAGATAAACCTAGATTAGATTACTGTTCGCAAATAGTTAATGATGTAGGTTGTTCTACTTTTAGGGAAGTGCGAATATTAGCTCAGGATAGGAAAGAAAGGAGGTGTGTGTCCAACCAGTCTTAGGACTGACGACTTTATGATAATGATGATAGTCTTCTATATTTGGTCTTGTTCTTACAACTTCGGTCTTGAATTTAGTCTTAATCTTGCTCGTTCGGTGTTGGTTTTAGCCTTGATTAGACTGTTACACTAAATTGATAAGTGTGAAATATACACTACAGAAACTGGACAATTTTTGTGTCCAGATGCTATAATATAGTTATGTTTCACCAAGTGAAAAAAATTCCATGTCCATTTCATGAACTGGAGAAAAAAATAGATATGTCCAGATAGTTAAATAAAATATTATTCTACTAGCTGGTTCCACTTCACAAAGTAGACATCCAGCTCACGAAATGGACAATTTCGCCAAAAGGGCATATTGGTAATTAGCATTACTCACGGTAACAAAATAATTGCTGTATATTCTCTCCATTGTTTTAAGCATGCCTGATAGAATTTTCCTACTGACAACTGTGTGTTCGTACGTTTGTTTTATTTTTAAACATAAATCATTGTTACACCCTGTAGTACGTAGGTATACATAAATTTTTTACAGTTTCAAAATCTAGAATGATCGGTATGACATTCGATAAAAATAAAACGAAAAATATTTTTATTCCGTGGAATGAATTGTGTGTATTAGGCAACTTTATTTTGGTTCGCTGCACGTTGTCAACCGGCGCGATTAAGTGCGAATATCGGCGTCTCAGCTTTGGATAGGTGCCATTTTGTGGACACTTGAAGAATCCGGTTGGAGAAAATACGAACTGTGCAACGCAGTCTGAGAGAAACTACGTTCAAAGAGACACGTTTCAAATAAATATATAGATATTGATATCATTTTGAAGTACTATTGTTATCATCCTAGATTATAAAAGAATCGATGTACAGAATGTCCCACGATAACTTTAGACCTTCAGAGTATCTAAACAACCAAAATCAGAAAGGAGGAGTTATTACAAAATGTCAACAACACATCTTGACTGGCTCACTGTCCCATTTTTTTAGATATTGTAATGTTGGGTGGAGTTTTATGAAACATTGTTTTAATATTAATTACAGAAACAAAAAAATGTTTAAATGTGTCAGATATAGACTTAAAATCATTTTATCAGCTTACAAAAAGTGACGATTTTATAAACAAATAGTATATGGGTCGGCTGAAGAGGATGTTAATTGCAACTAAAACGACCTAAGGTAAAGGGGTTTTAATTATACTTATAGGCCCCTAGTGCTGGCCTAAGAGAGAAGGGGGAGGCGCACCTTAGCACCGGCGAAGGGCGGCAGATTTCGGAGGTGCCACCACGCTGACTATATAATAGTCCCGTTTTGTATTTAAAAGTACCGAGCGGCATGACCTAAACCCTAAAGGTTTAGACCATTGCTTATCATTTTGAGAGTTCGCCTAGTTCGAGTCCGGGTCCAGCTGCCTTTGTCCAAGTTTTTCTGTGGTTTCCTTGGATCACTTAAGCAAATGCTGGGCTGTAATATTCCACAGATAATCTTTCATTCTCTTCTGTCTTCATTCCGTCTTATCTTACTAACCGAACTACCACCCATCCATTCCACGATTCTTGAAAGGAGACTGAAGAAGGTTTTCCGCCCTACCTTCCGGCGTGGTACGGTGGGACTGTCTGCCAACCAGCATTAATAGCTGGTGGGAATGAAATAAGAATAATAAGAATGGCATGTTTTTCATGACAAAACCAAGTGGCAGCTAAAGGTGAAAGCCTAATAACGACAGTCGTTTTTTTTTTTAAAGAAAAATAGATACTTATGTGACAAGATAGGATAGGATAGGATAGGTATTGCGTTCAAATACAATATGGAAATTTTAAATAGGAAAAATGCAGTATAATTCTAAGTATGTATATCATTCACAATATTGTTGGTGGGTGGTTTGTGAAGCATTGTTTAATATTTTAAAAGACAATAAAAGTACATTTAAATGTTCTAAAAAGTAGAATTAATTGTTTTGGTGTAATTATACCTTTATCAAGAATAACAGTAGATTACTAAAATTAAAAGTGTCTATAGTTTATTTATAGGGCCATAAATTAGTAAATACATATATGAAAAAAAAGGTTAGAAGCGTTCGAAATTTCGTGTTACAGACAAATGTTGTGGATACCGTGGATATTAGAGGCAGAAACAGGAGTTAAGAGTAGAGGTAGACATAGATTAGATTACTGTTCGTAAATAGTTAAGGATGTGTGTTGTTCGAATTTTGAAGAAATGTGAAGATTAGCTCAGGATAAGAAAAAGTGGAGGTGCGAGTCCAACCAATTTCAAGACTGACGAACTTATGATGATGATATGGAAATATCTATAATACGTCTTTGTAAGGATTTAGAGTAGTCTAGCACCTAAAATAGGTGTATCCATAAAGTTTTGTTGTTCATTAACCCAATTATTTCCGTTACATGTGGACTTTTTAATTTCGAAATATTCCATACCATATCTATTTTGTAAAACATGTAAATGAATTTTCATTGTCTTTAAAAAAAGAAATAACCCTAAGTATATTTAAACAATATGATCAAAGGGTCGTCAATCCCAAGCCGCTCATTCCTTACCTTAGTTGATACTCGCATTTTCCTAAAATTATTTGTAACCAGTATATCTAATCTAAATCTACCACCACTTCTCTTAACTCCTGTTTTTTCTTTTAAGTTAAGCATAATCAGTAAAAACATCTTTTATATTCTAAATGGTGACCAACAAAATTCAAATTATTCCAAGAGATCGAAAACGCCCTTCTACCTGCCTAAAACGATTGTTGTTATAATAAACATTCAACATTATAATATTTTGAAAGCTTAAATGCTACCCTTAAATGGGCGCCGCTTTAAATTTTCCGAAGGGCGCTAAGGGGGTAACTGATACTGCAACCAGCTGTGTGTCTCAAAATTCCTCTCATTCATAAAAACAAAAAAAAAGGGTTCTGTTTATAGAACTGTTGCGAAAAGAATAGAAAGAATATGTTTACTTCCGCTTGCCAACAGACAACTGGATACTGGAAAAAGTATCTGTCTCTTCAGAAGACTACCCACTACCACATCTAACTAGTGTGAAACCACTCCATCGCTCCGTTCGGGCTACAGGCTACAGAAATTCAGTCCTATTGCTTTTTCATCCTACCTTGTAAGTAGATGCTACAAGTTTGGAATGCATTGGTGTAGAATATAGCAAAAAATTTGCTTGCAAATTAACCCACAGAGTTAATGAATCAGCATTAAATTCAAAATCACAAGTATATCAATGAAGGAATGAAAAATAGAGAAGTTGAAGGGTCAAATTAGAATAACGCATTCTAATGTTATGCATTACGCAAGAGAAATTTATGTCACTTGATTAAAATTTGATATGATTACATTGGATGTAGCCTCGTCAGTAGTGTGCTATTTTGAGTAACACCTACAAGTTACCCGTAGCCGCAGGGTCAAAGTAATAAAACGTTTTAACTAGATATTTATTATTATCTGACCCACACTTTGACAACAAAAATTTGAAAAATGAGTGGTCATTTGGACTGTGGCGTTATTATTTCAGTTTTGAAATTGCAAGGGAGTTTCAGCGATATACATTGTACGTGAGGGCAAAGTTAGTGGTGTGTTTGCACGAAGGTACTGACGGGCCTCCAGTGTCCATGATGGACTACCTTTAACCACGCGAGATTCGTGAAAGTACGATCGCACAATAAAGTATGGGATTCAGTAAATTCGACCACCTCCGTTTTCAACGGCATGTAACCAGATTCTGATCTCATTTAATACCTACCTGTTATCATTTTTTATAGAAATTTTTGTATATATGATTTATTATAAATGTGTATAATAAATTTATTTACGGTGACAGTAAAACCGTAAACACTACAGAAAACAGTAAAAAGATGAAAAAAATTACATAAGGTAAAATGTAATGTAAGAAAGGAAGGGCGGAAAATAGAAGGATTTATGGGACAAACAGAAAGAAAAGTTGAATAAATAATGGTTGGTGGTACTTCAAAGTTAATTATGTTATTCTCCAGTAACCTCTCCTTAATTTCATTGTATAAAAATTAAAGTCTGACGAGGGTTGTAAGCTTTTTTATTATTAATTGTGAATTATATGAAGAAATGTATGAAAGAAAATAAGGAAAAAGTAGCGACCAGAAACATAAGAAATTATTAAGTAGAATAGGTAATGGTTAATGGTTAAATATTCAGAAGAGTAGAATGAAAAAAAAATGAAAAAGGATTGCAAAAAGAAATAAAATGGAAAATATGGATTGGAGTTAGGTGAAGGATCAAGAAAGTAGATTTGCAAGAATTCATAAGAAAAACAAATTGGGGTAGATGTCATGGAGATATGGAAAGTAAGGGATAAAATGCAGAAAGTAAAAATGGCAAATGACATAGGTACAACAAAACTTGACTGTAGAAGAAAGAAACAGAAAAAAACTACAAATCTGAGCAAAGTATAAAAAAGAGAGAGAAAAAAATCCAGGAGGATGAATGAAAGTAAGATATGGGGAAGTAATTATAGTAGAAAATCAGGGACATAATCACCTTTTTTTCTCATGAGCCAAGGGTGCTGCATCGCTGGAAGAAATATTATAATAAGAGGCGAATGGACTGCTGGAAAAGACGAGGGAAAATCCTTTGGCAATAACAAGAAGGGCATGGCAGATGGTATCTGGAAATAGATGACTAGTGAAACATAAGCGGAAAATAAGAGCGATGCATACATTAAAAAAACTAATATATGAGATACCTCCTGATTTTGTATCATGAAGGTAAAGTGTAGGAAAAAATAGCGTAATGAGTTTTTTGAAAGCAGGTAAAATCTTTTTGGTTGTATAAAGCTATTCATATTGTATGCAAATAAATTTATTCACCTATTATGCTAAACTATATTTTTTGCAAATACTGAAAGTAAAGTTTTTTTTTTTTAATTTTAAATGATAATCAGAATATTGATAACGTGTAAAGTACTTCAAGCAAAGTCAAACAGGATAACATTTGGATACACATGGTACATGAAGGAGACTACTTTCTAGAAATTTGTTTAAACAAGTATCAAAACTTTTGGTCGATATCAACGTATTTATACTGTTGACTTGTCTCTTCAAATATTGTCCGAGATAGTTGCATTTAACAAACAAAAATTCGAAACTGATACGACGTACAAACACGTCCATAAACTCACGTAGGACATGTACCGAATGTAAACGTATGTATCTGTTGAATTTTATTTGCCAATGGAGGTCTACTTTGGGTCACTAAAATCACAAATATTTTATTAATCTTTGTAATTGTCCTTATCGTACTGGACATTGTCCTGAACGTGTAGCCCCCCACCATTGCGCCCCACCCCTATACGCGCCGGCGCTAATCGCACTACGCCTTCTTGGATCAACTAAAACGTGGCCAGTAATAGGTAAACGTTTCGCGTGTTGGTGTCAGGAAGTGTGTTGTGACTCTGCACTGCTTCTGAAATTAATTTTTTTTTATTAATCCGTTGGTGATTGAATATTTTAACTAGTTTCTATGGAAGTATTATTTCCAGAAAAACTTTTCATTGACTTAGTGATTAGGACATCTACTTGCACGCAAGTCATACTTATCAAGAGGATGATAATGTAAGTTACTAAATTGATACTAATAATTGAAAAATTAAAATCGAACTAATACTCATTAATTTTTTAAAATTGTACATGTCTATATTTATGCATATTGTTATCCATCAACATTCCTCTGCAGATGATTGCGCGCACCACAGCAACGTTGGTTGGTAGACTAATGAAATAGCCACGATCCCATAATCAAAAGCTAACGTAGGAGACATTTCTACAGAAAGCATATGGTTTTCTTAATTTCCCCTGGCATGTTTTATTTTCATTATTCTCTATTTCCCCCGTATTTCTGAAGCACATATTTACAGTTGACTCAATTATAGAAATGTGGCGCAATTGAGTAGATGAATCGGTATGCTTGAAGCTAGAAGATGATTCAATTTGCCAAAAACGTACTTAATTCAACAGGCGCATGTGTCTATTGAGCAGGCTCGGCTTATGTAACGACATCGGCTATAATTTTTTGTTTCCATGTGGCACATTCGGCCCAGTTGGAAGGTAAAAACCTGAAATGCAAAATAAATATCCTTATGAATATTAACCATTGCCGTATAATTAACAAGTTTTCTCCACAGGCGCGTTCTTAATTTACATCTTTTTCTAAAAAAGCCAAGCTCTTGCAAACCCATATAACAAAATCAGTTGTACATACAGTAGACTTAAGCATGCTGAAAGTTTGTCTTTCAACTCTCTCCGATTTTAATATTTACGTCACAGTGAAAAAGATAAAACCAGATTTTTAATTAGTACCCAAAGGATTTAATTAAAAAATGACAATAATTTCTGAGCAATTACTTAAATCCCGACGGTTTTAAATTAAAACTTGGTTTTACCATTAACCATTATTTTTTGGCATATTGCATACCTACCTTACTACCTACATAAAATACTTGGGGCCACCTACTTTGTTACCTTATTTCAATTTTGATATGATTATGCATAATTTATAATGTAATGTTCAGTAGCACCCCCATTTTTGTTTCTACTTTGCAAAATTCCTGATCAACAAAAAAATTGGCGCACTAATGTAATAAGTCTGTTATTATTATTTTTTGTTATTAAGAAATTTTGCGAGGCAATTTATTAGAGCACTGACTGAAACAATTCAGCATAACTCTTGGTTTTTATATTTTTTTTCAAAAATGACGGGGCTAAGTTTCCTGACACCGAAGTTTAGTGCTACCACAGCAGCTGTTTAATTATTTTATTTATCTCTCTGGCGCAAATAGCTGCTATAAAACGTAGCATTTAAATAATGTAAGTAGGTACAATGTACATATCTATAAATCACTAGTCTTTACATTCAGATAAATAAGTACAGATGACAATTCTAAAAACAATCTGGAAACAGGACTTATTATATTACAGCAATTTATGAATTATGAACGGCATAGCAAAACTGCCTAGTAACATTCATACTTTGCCCGGTGGAATGAGTTGTTACGGTATCTTTTAATATTATTTGCTTATTTTGCAAAATACACATGTACTTACCTGCCATCTACTTAGTGTGTACCTTTTAATTATAAATTGCTTACCTTCTGATAGTTAAATCTAACTTCAAGGTAACTTCTCTTCGATAAATTTGAAATTGGACCTTCAAAATGTGAAGATGATTTTTAATTTCAATGATTAATTTACTTTAATTTAATTTACAATACTATCCTCATCGTCGGTTCATTTGTTAAATCAATACAATTAGGAACATTCAAATCGTTTGGATGATTCCAAGTGCAAGCGTTTTATTTCTTTCTTTCTTTCATAGCACATTAAATTTATTATCAGCATTAGCTATCTATAGGTTTCTTTCTACGAGTTTACTAATGTGATTAGTGATTACCTACATTTCTTTGCATAGATATTGTACCTATGTATCCGTATATTGATTGACATATAATACGCCTGTCTCATGATCCAATCTAACGTTGAAAGAGCGCGTCAATAAAATGTGAACTAATGTATACAGGAGCGGTAAAATTCTTACCTAACATAGAAGTTACACATTTCTTTGCAATGCATAAGTAAACGTGTGAAATATGTTTTTCTTTAAACCATATCTATCTGAAAATATCACCTATACTTCTCTGAAAACTGTTTAAGCTCTCAAAACTTTTCGAGCAAAGCGTAATAAGCCCTAAAGACTTTAAATTGCATTTATTGGACATACCTACATATATTACGTAATCATTGAAAAGTTGGTTGAAGGCATTTCTATGGATTTCCCTATACCACATCATATTTTTCAAAAGGTGATGCCACCCTTCGTTGATTGCATGTTATAATGGAATATCCCTTTGGTCGTTTCTCAATATATCACTAGTTGGTTACAATGTCTTGTTAAAGCAAAATCGGATTCCTTTTTTATTTACCCCAAATTAAATTACCTCTACTGAATAACAACATCTACTTGGTGTATAGGTACACAATAATTGCTAGAGTATGTACCTAGTCTAGTGCGCGTTGCCATTCAAATTTCTATGTTCAACACTTTAATACATGAGGCCAACGAGCTAATTCGTACAATCAAGTTATAATATGTATTACGGAACAAGCAATCAACCGTCTCCCTGCCTTCGTTCGCTTCTTCCCACTTCTTCTGTCTCAGCACCAGCAGCTGAATAAATTTATTATTCTTGTTACGTTGGCCACGTAGATGGCTCCTTACCCAACGAACAGGTTTCCAGACAAATTTAACATCTAGGTACGTTCACAATAATTTACCTGCTTAGACAATTAACATGCATATTGTTGCATCCTGGGGTTTATTACAATGATATTAATAATCTTGAAACGACAACAAGAATCGAAGATTAATAATAATGAGGTTGAATGCCAATAGAACGCGATTCACGCAGAAGATTCCGTGTCATGTAAAATTTATCTGTTGATTTTATTATTCTGCTTAGTTTATTTTTAACAATGTAATAAAAACAATATAATAATAAATATAAGAAACTTTAGAGAAGTAAGGTACAATATACATACAATGTAGAAATCTTCCCGAAGTGAGTTTGTTTTTTAATATGAAATATTCTCAATTTTTACCCACTACACACTACCTCAAATTAATAAGGAAAAATTGTTGCTGTTGTCACACCCCCGCCGGGAATCGAACCCGGGCTCTTTGGCTTTACGCGCCAATGCTCTGACCACTAAGCTACGAGAGATGACGGGTTCGATTCCCGGCGGGGGCGTGACAACAGTAACAATTTTTCCTCATTAATTTGAGGTAGTGTGTAGTGGGTAAAAATTGAGAATATTTCATATTATAAGGTACAATAGTAATAATGTACGACACGAAGCAGGAGTCATTTTGTTAGAAAATGAAGATGGATGGAAAAAATATTTAGAGAACGTATTAGTAGGTCAAGAGTTAGGAGAGCTATTGGACAAGGGACATAGTGTGGAGATAGGTGAGCTAGGATATCCCATAATGAGAGAAGAATTTGATTTACCATTAAAAAAAATAAAGAATAATAAGGCACCAGGTATACATGGGATACAGGCAGAAATCTTAAAACATGCAGGTCACTAGGTTAATGATATGGTAAACGAGAAGGAGGAAGTCCCGGCGGACTATAAACGGAACGTGGTTTTAGCCATACCAAGAATGGGAGGTGCAGATAGATGTCAGAAATTTAGAAGAATTAGCTTAACTTCCCAGGTGTCAAAAATATTAGGAAGGGAGTCAGACAGAGATGCTCTTTTTAATCTACATATCAAAGACGTGATAAACATCATCTTGACAAATTTAGAAATAGATATACAGAGACAGAAGATTAGTATACTTAGATTTGCAGATGATATAGCAGGATTAGCATCAGATGGTTGACAGATGGTTAGCATCAGACAGTTTTAAAACAAGAATTTTCACATACTGGTTTTGGTAGTTTTTTTTTTAACTGTTACAACTATTGAACCGGTGGTGGGCTAGCGGAGACAAGGACTGGGCTAACCTTAGTTAACCAAGTGACAGTGTAAAACCATTGAATGTTACAAATTTTTATTTTCAGGAGTTCTTAACTTGAAATATCCTTTTTTTTTGTTATAAATTTTGATCTAAGGGTGGGCTAATGAAAAAAATATTGGACTATCCTAGGCTAAACTTGGGTAAACGAACCATGTCAATTTCGTTAAAAAATTCGCATTTGAGAGTACCAACTTAACAGAGCTGTATTTATCTGCTTTATTTTATCAAGCATACAACAATTAGCAGCATGTTTCAGTAGAGATCCACGTTTGGTAGTTTCAATAAGTTATTGACTAAGAAAGATGAAGCATATAGCAATTGCTTCATTTGTCACTTCGTCTCATGCCTGGCTAGCAAGCTTGGTCCACGACGGGGGCAGCCAATGGCAATGCCANAATTTATTTGTGGGAAATTCGTGTTTTGATATTTATATTGTGTATATGAATAATCTCGGTATTTGGACCTTGGTTCAAGTTTGGTTATGTGTTGCCCAATGTTAGACACAATGTAACTTGGCAGAACATTAATGCATCGAACCTTGATGTTTAAAAATTGACCGAACAATGGTCCAGTACTTGCAAACATTACGAACCTTGGCACTAGACTGTATAGAAGATTGACTGAACATTGGTATAGTGTCGACAAGTCAATGTTTGGTTTCCTAGCACTACTGGATGGGTTAATGTTCTTTATTCCCTTTTGTAACTAAAATTTATAACCCGTTGGTTAAAAGATAAGATCAGTTGATATTTGTTTGGTTTTTTATTTATCTATCAAACATACATATGTATGCGATGGGTTTTTTTGTGAAATTGTCGTGCCTGGCAGCACATTTTAGAGTACGCCTACCTATTAAAAATGAGTATAATCTTATAGCGTAATAGTGGATTATGCGTTTGGCGCTTGTGTAACTGTTAATTTTACCCGTCCACTAATAAAAGTGACAATTACTGAAAGCGAGAGCGCCAATTGACATTTTTTTCGGCAAAGGCGTCTGTCGTAGGATTTAATGAGTTTGCTGTGCTGGCATATGCAATATGTATGTAAAAATGTATCCATATATACCTCGGTAAGCCCTAATAATATTATGTCACGCATATGAGCAAACCAAAGAGGTTAGCTGTTGGTCTCGAAAGGTCAAGGCGTGGTGGCTATGTCGCCCAAACCACCTGCAATAAAATTCCTATTTCGCCACTCCTTTTCACAATTGGAATTAGAATTCATTATCCATATCGATTCCTTGAAGAAAGACACGCGGTAACGAACATGGATAAAACATATACAGATAGCTATATTTCAAGCAAAAATAATATGCTAGAATTCTATATTAGTTATTGAAAATTTCTGTAGGCCAAACGCAGCAGTTTTCAGGTACAAGATATTTTTACAATAACTTTGATATTAGAGATAAACCAACTAAGAATTAAAATTTCATTGGTTTAGCGTTTAAACGACCTTTTGAACGAAGGCTAATGTGGTTTGGGACGTTAGTGTGGGTGACACGGTGAACGCTGGGTACTCTGTTATCCGGTAGGGTTAAAATCACTATTATTACTGCTAGTTCTTTCTTTTTCTTTCACTCTCTGGTTAAATTGTTCATCACTGTCATGTACCCGGCACCATTATCTGACACCCGGTCGAATCCTAAAAAAGGTTCAGATTCGCCAGGTATTGTATAGCAGAGAAGGGAAACTTTAACTTCGTAAGAGTCGCTACCTGAGGTTAGTTTGAGTCACTCCATACCCTTCAGTGAGTACGAAAGAGTAAGAAGTAATGACCCATATTGCTTTATCCTTTTCTTCTTCCTTCCACTCCCATGTCAAGCCCCTTCATCTTCATCCCTTAGACGAGCGAAGCATCTCTCGCAACTTATATATAAATATATATTTTCTAATGATCGTCCCGCAGCTCAGGGGTAGCATGCCGGACTACATTCGCAATACTATTAGGTTTGACTATGGAAGAGAGGACTCACCTAATACTCACTTGCACTCGCAAGAGCAATGAGGAGCTCCTTGGCTATACCTGAGGAGCACTCGAGTCAAAAGAGCCGAGTTTGCCCTGCTCTGTTGTATAGGTACCAAAACCAAACCTTGTAACCGTCCCATCTTTAGTACCTATGCACACATATCGCTGTGGACTACTTAAAATTATACGTACAAAAAAATTAAGTAAATATAAACATTAAGTCTTTCTGGGTTACTTCCTTTATTTCTTAATTAGGTATTATAACGGTTTTCTTCCACTTCCACAATAGTAATATTTAAACAAGCGCAATACTGCTGAAAACTTATAGATTTAATAGTTAGAGTAGGTTAATTTGGGTATTTCTATGCATATTTAATGTATCCTTTACCGTAAGTTTCTTGGCATTCTCAACAAATTTCATCTAACCTATATGTACAACATTGTTTTTCTTAAGAGCTGTTTGCTCGTCATTGGTGTAACTTATTTTTTTAGTCAAGTGTTTTATCATTTGTCATCAGTTCAGGTGATTAGAAAATGCACGATAAATCTGTGATCTACTTGTATATTGTGATCTACTCTAATTGTTATCAAATCATTTTTACATTTATCGTGTAAATGATTACCTAAATACAAATATTTCTCGTAATTTCCACGTATCAGAATAAGCACGCTCTAGAGAATTAATATATTTTATTTATGTATGTATTTATTATTATTTAACTTACCAGTTATGAATAAAACTTGTATTTCGTGAATACGTATGCGTACAGGTACTCACTAATAATTTATGCCATTATATTATGTTGGCACTAAAAAAATAATTACTAAAATAATTTTATAATAACAAATTTTCGAGTTACCTATACCTACATACACAATATTTATGAATTACTTATACTACATTTCTATAAATCTCATTTACTTGAATAGTTCGGAAAAATTTGTAATTCAAAGGAGAAAATGAAAATCCGGGATACTCGAAAACCAGTAAAATTGTAAAATCTTAGTCAGCTAGAATCGGTCTCATAATTAGCCGCTAATTAACCGCTGACGATGTAAACTACTAACCAGAGATTCCGATTTTTTATTTTTTATTTTGAAGGCTCTACAACCGTTATAATGTCGACTGAGATTATAGTAGGAACTCTAAATCGGACTGGAAATATTTCGCAAATGAGTCTTGAACTTCAAAAATTAGCCGCTACCCGATAAACTTGAAAACCAGTTTTGCAGAGTACCAAGCACACCTAATGCCAGGTACTTAGTTATCCGCAACCCAGCAAAATCACTATCTCTAGTTCCGACTTTAATAGGCGAGCAGGATACTCCTAAAAAGTACGTTACTCAGAGAGTTGGTGACCAATTCGTTCTAGGCGCTATTTTTAATTGATTCGTGAGGTTTTTGGTACGCTGAAATATTCTTCGAAGAAAAAAAAGTATGTATTTATATTACAATTAATAATAACACTACCGCTTCAGTATTACGAAAATTTTTGCTTGAAACATTGCAAAAATAACCTATTTATATTTTTTCATCTACCAGTGACGTAAGTACGAAAACGGGGGTCCCCAGGTAATTTTTTGTTGAACAAACCCTCAATTCTACCAAGTACATACCAACTAAAAAGTAAAAGAGTATTTAGGGGCTCCTGATGCTAGGCCCCAAACGAATTGTCTGTCCATCCCGTTGGTAGTTACTTCACTACATTCTACAGTTCTTAAGACACAATAAAAATATCAAATTTTTCATTGAAATAAATTACAATAAAAAAATNATATACTGAATATAAATATACATACAATGTAGAAATCTTCCCGAAGTGAGTTTGTTTTTTAATATGAAATATTCTCAATTTTTACCCACTACACACTACCTCAAATTAATAAGGAAAAATTGTTGCTGTTGTCACACCCCCGCCGGGAATCGAACCCGGGCTCTTTGGCTTTACGCGCCAATGCTCTGACCACTAAGCTACGAGAGATGACGGGTTCGATTCCCGGCGGGGGCGTGACAACAGTAACAATTTTTCCTCATTAATTTGAGGTAGTGTGTAGTGGGTAAAAATTGAGAATATTTCATATTATAAGGTACAATAGTAATAATGTACGACACGAAGCAGGAGTCATTTTGTTAGAAAATGAAGATGGATGGAAAAAATATTTAGAGAACGTATTAGTAGGTCAAGAGTTAGGAGAGCTATTGGACAAGGGACATAGTGTGGAGATAGGTGAGCTAGGATATCCCATAATGAGAGAAGAATTTGATTTACCATTAAAAAAAATAAAGAATAATAAGGCACCAGGTATACATGGGATACAGGCAGAAATCTTAAAACATGCAGGTCACTAGGTTAATGATATGGTAAACGAGAAGGAGGAAGTCCCGGCGGACTATAAACGGAACGTGGTTTTAGCCATACCAAGAATGGGAGGTGCAGATAGATGTCAGAAATTTAGAAGAATTAGCTTAACTTCCCAGGTGTCAAAAATATTAGGAAGGGAGTCAGACAGAGATGCTCTTTTTAATCTACATATCAAAGACGTGATAAACATCATCTTGACAAATTTAGAAATAGATATACAGAGACAGAAGATTAGTATACTTAGATTTGCAGATGATATAGCAGGATTAGCATCAGATGGTTGACAGATGGTTAGCATCAGACAGTTTTAAAACAAGAATTTTCACATACTGGTTTTGGTAGTTTTTTTTTTAACTGTTACAACTATTGAACCGGTGGTGGGCTAGCGGAGACAAGGACTGGGCTAACCTTAGTTAACCAAGTGACAGTGTAAAACCATTGAATGTTACAAATTTTTATTTTCAGGAGTTCTTAACTTGAAATATCCTTTTTTTTTGTTATAAATTTTGATCTAAGGGTGGGCTAATGAAAAAAATATTGGACTATCCTAGGCTAAACTTGGGTAAACGAACCATGTCAATTTCGTTAAAAAATTCGCATTTGAGAGTACCAACTTAACAGAGCTGTATTTATCTGCTTTATTTTATCAAGCATACAACAATTAGCAGCATGTTTCAGTAGAGATCCACGTTTGGTAGTTTCAATAAGTTATTGACTAAGAAAGATGAAGCATATAGCAATTGCTTCATTTGTCACTTCGTCTCATGCCTGGCTAGCAAGCTTGGTCCACGACGGGGGCAGCCAATGGCAATGCCAATACCAATGAACAACATTAACACTTGTTAATGTTCTTCGGTGTATTTTTTTGCAAAACTGTTTATTTTTAGGACACCCAACATCTATCGATGGAATTGGATAATGAAACACTTTTCTTATAATATAAAAGATTGTTTTAATGAAATTTTCTGGTAATTTTGTAAATTTTAATGTAAATAATAAACAATAACTATATTTTATAAAATTTATTTGTGGGAAATTCGTGTTTTGATATTTATATTGTGTATATGAATAATCTCGGTATTTGGACCTTGGTTCAAGTTTGGTTATGTGTTGCCCAATGTTAGACACAATGTAACTTGGCAGAACATTAATGCATCGAACCTTGATGTTTAAAAATTGACCGAACAATGGTCCAGTACTTGCAAACATTACGAACCTTGGCACTAGACTGTATAGAAGATTGACTGAACATTGGTATAGTGTCGACAAGTCAATGTTTGGTTTCCTAGCACTACTGGATGGGTTAATGTTCTTTATTCCCTTTTGTAACTAAAATTTATAACCCGTTGGTTAAAAGATAAGATCAGTTGATATTTGTTTGGTTTTTTATTTATCTATCAAACATACATATGTATGCGATGGGTTTTTTTGTGAAATTGTCGTGCCTGGCAGCACATTTTAGAGTACGCCTACCTATTAAAAATGAGTATAATCTTATAGCGTAATAGTGGATTATGCGTTTGGCGCTTGTGTAACTGTTAATTTTACCCGTCCACTAATAAAAGTGACAATTACTGAAAGCGAGAGCGCCAATTGACATTTTTTTCGGCAAAGGCGTCTGTCGTAGGATTTAATGAGTTTGCTGTGCTGGCATATGCAATATGTATGTAAAAATGTATCCATATATACCTCGGTAAGCCCTAATAATATTATGTCACGCATATGAGCAAACCAAAGAGGTTAGCTGTTGGTCTCGAAAGGTCAAGGCGTGGTGGCTATGTCGCCCAAACCACCTGCAATAAAATTCCTATTTCGCCACTCCTTTTCACAATTGGAATTAGAATTCATTATCCATATCGATTCCTTGAAGAAAGACACGCGGTAACGAACATGGATAAAACATATACAGATAGCTATATTTCAAGCAAAAATAATATGCTAGAATTCTATATTAGTTATTGAAAATTTCTGTAGGCCAAACGCAGCAGTTTTCAGGTACAAGATATTTTTACAATAACTTTGATATTAGAGATAAACCAACTAAGAATTAAAATTTCATTGGTTTAGCGTTTAAACGACCTTTTGAACGAAGGCTAATGTGGTTTGGGACGTTAGTGTGGGTGACACGGTGAACGCTGGGTACTCTGTTATCCGGTAGGGTTAAAATCACTATTATTACTGCTAGTTCTTTCTTTTTCTTTCACTCTCTGGTTAAATTGTTCATCACTGTCATGTACCCGGCACCATTATCTGACACCCGGTCGAATCCTAAAAAAGGTTCAGATTCGCCAGGTATTGTATAGCAGAGAAGGGAAACTTTAACTTCGTAAGAGTCGCTACCTGAGGTTAGTTTGAGTCACTCCATACCCTTCAGTGAGTACGAAAGAGTAAGAAGTAATGACCCATATTGCTTTATCCTTTTCTTCTTCCTTCCACTCCCATGTCAAGCCCCTTCATCTTCATCCCTTAGACGAGCGAAGCATCTCTCGCAACTTATATATAAATATATATTTTCTAATGATCGTCCCGCAGCTCAGGGGTAGCATGCCGGACTACATTCGCAATACTATTAGGTTTGACTATGGAAGAGAGGACTCACCTAATACTCACTTGCACTCGCAAGAGCAATGAGGAGCTCCTTGGCTATACCTGAGGAGCACTCGAGTCAAAAGAGCCGAGTTTGCCCTGCTCTGTTGTATAGGTACCAAAACCAAACCTTGTAACCGTCCCATCTTTAGTACCTATGCACACATATCGCTGTGGACTACTTAAAATTATACGTACAAAAAAATTAAGTAAATATAAACATTAAGTCTTTCTGGGTTACTTCCTTTATTTCTTAATTAGGTATTATAACGGTTTTCTTCCACTTCCACAATAGTAATATTTAAACAAGCGCAATACTGCTGAAAACTTATAGATTTAATAGTTAGAGTAGGTTAATTTGGGTATTTCTATGCATATTTAATGTATCCTTTACCGTAAGTTTCTTGGCATTCTCAACAAATTTCATCTAACCTATATGTACAACATTGTTTTTCTTAAGAGCTGTTTGCTCGTCATTGGTGTAACTTATTTTTTTAGTCAAGTGTTTTATCATTTGTCATCAGTTCAGGTGATTAGAAAATGCACGATAAATCTGTGATCTACTTGTATATTGTGATCTACTCTAATTGTTATCAAATCATTTTTACATTTATCGTGTAAATGATTACCTAAATACAAATATTTCTCGTAATTTCCACGTATCAGAATAAGCACGCTCTAGAGAATTAATATNTCTAATTTTATGTACTCTTGTCTCCGATTGTACCTCCCAAAAGTCAGTTAAAAATTTTCCATATTCGTTATTTCTTATTTTATTCAAAATTTTTGGTCAAATTCCAAATTTTCTCTCAAACTGTATACTTTTTTTAGTATAGATGGTATTTATTTATCTCATGATATGCTGCAAAACCTAATTAATCACGAATTTCTAATTTTATGTACTCTTATCTCCTTAAGGATGTTTGGGAAGAACGAATTTTTGTCCCTATTGGTCAGAAAAGTCAGCTTGGCTTTGGTACTTTCAAAGTTTGCCCTAACGCTACTCAGTCAGTTACACTATTAAACCAAACGATTTATAAATAATCATACATTCATTAGATCAGTATTAAATATTAAAAAATAAATTGTTAATCTGTATTTAATGATATAGGTATTATAATAACTAAAGCCAAGTAGAGGGTAAAAGTAAATATTTTTACTATTGAAAATAACACCAACGTTTCGCCTTTGATATAAAACCATCTAATCGTGATCAGAAAGCGTAGCCTTTTTTTTACAGTACTTACCTACCTACCTACCTAGAAACAGAATAAAAATAGAACGCTCTTATAATTTTTATCACCACCGTCATAAAAGGAAACTGAAGTGTTTAATCTTATCTCTAGTTTTTGTAATAAGATAAGAGAGTCAAGAACCGAAGTACAAGATCTATTTCAAGAAATCGAACTTTTTAGTGGTTTTCAGTCAGTAGTCAGT
Organism: Agrilus planipennis; assembly: GCF_000699045.2. Taxonomy (NCBI): domain Eukaryota; kingdom Metazoa; phylum Arthropoda; class Insecta; order Coleoptera; family Buprestidae; genus Agrilus; species Agrilus planipennis. The sequence goes on along the minus strand of NW_020439044.1, from coordinate 1,071,809 downwards.
ATACGTTATTTGTTATTCCCAATATTGCCGTAATACATAATTATTGCATGTTGTTCATAACTTGATAGTGTATGGAGCAAGTGTGGTAGTACATATTTATATGCATATACCAGTATAGAGTTGGTTACTTTAATACTTCGCTAACAGACCTAGAAAAGTGCCAAGTCCGTGGTTACGTAACCGCTTCGTAATTGTTAAACTATTACAACTACTAGTTATTTAAAAGTAAGAGTTTATATCTATTTATAAAGTACCTACGGTTTTGTAAAATCTGTGCATTTAAACTAAATTATGCAATCTATTTTACACGAATGAGTGGTATATACTTATTCATTATTATATTTATTTATTTAGATTTTTTCACAAACGTATAATCGCTGCATTCAAAATGTATTAAATAATCAAATTATCATCCGTAAACGACGAAACCTCTGGTACGTTTCTTTGGCATTTATTATAAAAGCGGGCGGGAGTTAAACATGTACCATTCAAAGAGTAGATATGGAAGGTTAGAAATGAGAAGGCATTGGAAAAAACAGAAGAACAAAGGTCACTGCAGAAATGGGTTCGTAGGACTCCTTCTCAAACATGAAGGACTACTTAGAAACATAATAGAAGCAGAAACAGGAGTTAAGAATAGTAGAAGTAGACCTAGATTAAGAATGGGGGATGTTTTAATAGTATTAGGGAAATGCGAAGATTAGCTCAAAATAGAAAAAAGTGGAGGTGCATATCTAACCAGTCTTAGGACTGACGCCCTTATGATGATTATTTGAAAGGAACTGTGGCATAGAAGTGAACAAAATAAAAATGATTTGGGTATGTTTCCGTTATGCTAGATATAGAAGTTGAAAAAGAGTCGTCAGAGTAGATCCGAACATATTATGAAAATGTACAAATTGCCCAATTGTAACAATTTTATGTTTATAATTGTTCTGAAGCATTACAAGTTCTGATTACTTCATTCGTAAAAGCAGGAAGACCAGTGATAGGAGTAGAAACTATATATACATTACATTATTCATAAGTACATATTACTCCTACCGTTCATAGTATTTAAATGTTGACCAAAAAGGATTAAAATACTGACCAATGAAATACACGTTATTAAAGTTTTTCATCTTTAGAAATTTAATTAATTTGTTTATAAGTTTACTAAAGGGGGTTCAACTTTTTTAGCACTATTTTTGTCATAGGTAAATACTCATGAATAATAGAAATATTTTGGTTTTTCGAAACATTACATTCTCCAGTTACTACTGTGTGACGGTGTAGGTATTACATTTTCTAATACCGCTTCATTTCCAGTTTCAATTCACCTAAAAAATTAAAATTATCGTCATGCTGTCTAATCGGTGTGTGTTTCTATTCTCATTGTGATATTATAAACAATTACATTCAGTAAATTGCAGGTACCTACATGTATATTGCATTACAACCATTACTACGGTTGAGTTTTACGACTAGATAGTACGCTTTTTACAACGATTGTAGAGTGTGTAGATAGTTCAACCATTAAGACTTTTTTTTAATGACAAAGATCATTTTATCCACGTGTTAACGACGTTTGTTACATCACAACTTCTATCTAACAGTGCATAAATGAGAAATTGATTGATTGTATACTCTTACTTATTAGTGCTTCAAGGTTAGTTTTTAACGAATTTATTAATTTTAATTCAATGACAAAAATATGGCGTATCGTCGATGCAGCGCTCCCTAGAATATCCGACAGATCCGACACTTTAAGATCCGGCCGGGTATCGGATAATGGCGCCGGGTAGTTCTACCAAACAAAAAAAGAAAAAACAACACCAATAATAATAATTTAAATAACATGACAATAAATATATCTAATAAAAATGGACTGTAATTGTCCGGAATTGGAGCTCCAGACCAAAATCGGTCCAAAATTTTTTTCATGGATTTCCGGTCATTATACATAATAGAAAAAAAAGGTATTAGAATATGGGGGAGGCAGTTTTCTATGACTTCATAAATACAAAAAAAAGTTTTTGAACGATAATTTTTCAAATTCTGGATAATTACCTGAATTGGTGACGCCACTGTTGGGTTAGGTAGACTTATGACAGATTGGAGATTATTTAATGCCCCTGCTGATATGTTAGTGTATTTTATTCACAGAAAGCATTAGTTTTATGCATTTCTTAGAACAATATTTCAGGCGTCGTATCCCAAACCACATGCATAAGCCACATGAATAAGCTATATAGCTATCTTCAATTTCTATAAAAAAAATAGTACTAAAGAATAATTTATATTCTTTCAGCACGATATTGTATTTTTATTTTTTTTTCATCTACGACAGCAAATAATTAATCCTTTTGGAAAAATAACAAATAGTGTTTTTTTATTAATGAAGTCATAGAAAAATGTCTCTCCAACGTTTTAATATCTGCTTCTATCATGTAGAATGATCATAAATCGAAATTTTTGGAGCGATTTTCTATTTTTTTTGTCTCATCTACGACAGAAAATAATTACTATTTTTCAGAAAAATCAAAAAAAATTTTTTTTAATTATGAAATAAAAATCTGTCTTCCCAACTTTCTAATATCTAATTCTATTATTTAGAATGACAGGAAATCGATGAAAAAATTTTTGGAACGATTTTGGTTTGGAGCCTCAATTCTGGACAATTACCAAAACTAATAAAAAGAACATTACTAGGTCATCTAATATGGGACGGGGCTTAGTATAAGTAAATATGAAACACCAAAGACCACGTGGTAACAAAGGAACATTCACAGTTAAAAAATTAATTAATATAATAAAATTTTCAATCAANAGCTAGTTATGATTTACGTTTACTCTACTTCGATTCAGTGAAAACGAATGTCCACATTTAGAAATGCTATATTTTGACAACTGTCATTTAACATTTACATTTAAAATTCAATGACTTATAAATGCACTTTCCGTTAGTTCTTTTAAAAAGTTAAATGCCTACTTTTCTATAATTTAAAAGACGAGTTTAATCTTCACTGTTACTAACTTCAGTTAGTATTGATCGGATTGCTTCATTCTTACATCATAGAAACCGTACGGGTCATATTGATTGTGTGTGAATGCAGTGTTTATTAATATTTATAGATATGTACAAAAATTACTTCTGCAGCTTATGCAGAGCACAGGTATAACGGAACCATTTATGACTAGGTACTCCTTAAGCATGAAGTTTTCGTAAGAACCGCGCCACCGCCGGTAGATTCGTGCATTTTCGAAAATTAGAAAGCAGGAATACCTTACGCTGTTGACCATTAAACGATTCTGTTAAAATTGATTTTTCAATGTCGTGCTTTCTTGCCAACCCTTTAAAACTTCAATCAAAAACCAGGTTTGATCCTTTAAACTCATTTCAAAGAAACAAACCTCAGCATTTTTCTAGAACAATATAGTTCTAAAAGCCGAAAATCTTAATGAGTTTTCGTGATGATGGAAGTAAGAGAAAAACGCCATCGTTATGAGATTTTCATCATAAGAACGGTTAGAGTTGTGAAAAGGGCCACTCTCTGGTTTCAAATATTTAGCACACACTCTTCTTTATCGACTAAATGATGATTCCAACCGAAATTTTAAGTAAAATTAATTGTCTATGTCTTATTTGGAATGCTATAAAAATTCAGGTGAAAACCTTTAGCCCTACGTCAATAGGACCCACTGTGTTTTTTTTTTTTTCGAATTATTACTCATTTTACTTGACATATCAAAGAATAAAGTTAGAAATATTGATCAAAATTCGTAAGCATTTGACAGATGCTGCCGACACCTTGAAGTTGAGACATCCACGAAGTGTCGCTACCAGAGATGTTCACTTATTGTTAGTCTATTCATATCATCATATCATTCACCAATAAAGCATACCTCCGGATAATACTACTGGGGAAGAATAGCAATATTTTGCTCACACATTATATGAAGTTTCTATTATTAAATGTGTATTTTGGTTATTTTTCATTTTTTTTTATTTCACCATATTGTTTCTCCCTTGTACTCAGTTCCAATTCAGTTCCGTTCACGTTCACCAAAGGAAAACAGATTTTTACCAGTTGCAAAAAGCCCTGTCGCTCTGCTCGCTTCTTCTTCGATTTTCTACTAATTTTTTTACTTTTTCCGGGATTTATTTTGAAATTCTTCGCCTAGTTGGGCTTCGACATACATGAAAATAATGGTATTTAAAGGACTACACCCCCAGTTGCCCTTATCACTACCATTGCGTTACACTAGCGTATGAATTAACTTATCTTCCCTGGCTTCAGCTGTTCCCGCCAAACATCGTTTGTCCTAAAAGATATCCTCGTAACATTATTCCAATATATCAGCAGCAGGGGCATTAAAGAAACTCGAGTCAAATGTACCTAACTAAACAATGACGTCATCAATGCATATTTGGTGAGAACAGCTGACGAAGGGCTACAGTCAGGGCCGTACCAACCGGAATTTCCTCCGATTAAGAAAACTTTAGGAGCCTGTATCTCAAGCTACATTGGTTTTCGCATGAAATTAATACTACCACACGATTCTACTTGGTGAGTACTACTTACCTGACTTAATTTCATGTCTCAATTCGAATGTCAACTAATGTAAAAAGTTACCGCGAATTCTGCTGTAGTTGCACGTGAAAAATAATGACATAACAAGATAATAAAAAAAATTATAAAAAAATTGACAATTTTACAGATGGCAGCCCTAACAATTAGTTAGTGCAATCTCTAGAGAATTGTAGTATATACAACAAGAAGCGATAGTGATTTTACCGATGGCACGGTTAGTTATTCATTGTATTTGTACGACTACATCCATTCTTGTACGTGTGTGTGTGTGTGTACGTAGGTAACGATTACGCTTTACGTACACGAACGAAATTTATTTATTTACACGGTAGCATTTCAACGTCAACGTCGGCGCCACATGTTGAACACCGCTCGTTAATGTATAACAAACACGACCTTAGATCGCAAATACGTGTTTCTATTAAAAAGTTTTGAAAGTGCATGGGCATAACTATAGTATATGGACGGTGGGTAGAAGTTTTACTATTAAGTACGTACAATTAAAGTGTATGTGTGTGTGTGTGTGTTAAGTTTTATTATTAGTCTCAGAAAATGTGAGTTTCTTGATTAGATTAATGTCAGCGCCGCCACTTTTTGGTGTAATGATTACTGTGCGGAGGAATGTGTAGCTGTTAAATCTTCGTTCTGGCCGCTCAATGGAATGTGGAACGACAGTTTGTAAGAAACAGTTTGTAAAATATGTAAATTGAATTTTTATTATCAAAATCGCATTAGTGTCTAATGGGCCTTCGGCATTCCTAATAATAGAATTTTTATCTAATTTATTAACAAAAAGTTTAAATTTAATATTAGGTTAGGTATAAGCAACGACTGTAATTGTTTAAGTACTATACAGTAAATAAACATATACATATATATTATAATTTTCTCTTTTATTTCTCTCCTAATTCATGCGAATCTAAAGCAACAAATTCTTGATATGAAATTGTTGCTGCAGTAGGTGAGTGGATTGTGTCATAAAGGTGATGAATAGTGATGTATAACTATCGATAAGGACCACTGATGTTATCGGTATTGCTCCACAAAGTAGTAATATCAACAGTATCGCTGCTAATAACCGTGCTGTAAATACGTTTACTTTCTGTAGCGATGTGACCTTCAGTTTGACCGGCGCAAAGTAGAAAAGAACAACACTAGGCCAGAAAAGGAAGGAGACAACTCTCGGCCAAACTCTTAATCGGTGAGGGGCGTATAATCCGTACAGTACTGCTCGGAAAAATTGACCATTTTATCCACTACAATTGCATTGCTCAAATGTGCTACTATTGGTACCATTTACTACTGAAACTATCAACGAGTAGTTTATTTATATTTGATATTCATGAAGAGGTATTGGAAAGAATAGGAGAACGAAGTCAATAAAAAATAGGCGAAATATGTTACAAATTTACGAGATTACAAATTTACGCTCCGCGTAATGGGATCAACACGGTTCGGAGCGTAAAGGAATATCTTGGTGCTCACGTTCCCTAGCATTGTCGATAAATGTTAAAAGAAATGCACCTGTGGTTATCAAACCTAGTCCGAAAATATTTACACAAGATCAAATAACTCAGAGCCGGGCTAACTTTAACTTCGTAGGAGCCGCTACATGAGTTTAGTTTGACTCACTCCATACCCTTCAGTGAGTACGAGAGAGCAAGCAGTAATGAATAATATTGCTTTCTCTTTTTCTTCTCCCTTCCACTCCCATATCAAGCCCCTTCATCCCGTAGACGAGCGAAGCCACTCTCGCAACTTAAATAATATCTACGAAAATTTTCGTTACTACGTTCGCAATACTAGTGAGTTTGACTATGGAAGAGGGGACTCACCTACGAAATGGAAGGGATAATAAAAGGAAAGAATCATCTCACTTGCACTCGCAGGATCAATGAGTAGCTACTTGGTTATACTTGAGGAGCACTCGGGAGTCAAAAGAGCCGAGTTTGCCCGGCTCTGAAATAACTTATTCGGTTTGCATAAACACACCTTCATATTAAAGCTACTGTAAAATTAGGTTATGCATTAGAAAGTTTATAATATACTTGATAATCTTTTGTATTATATGCATACGCTTTTTTACAATATATATTTACCGACGGTGCTTAGGGAATAACGCACCTTTGCACCCCCCCCCTTTCACGCAGTGTGGATCGGTGTTCCACGCGCCTACCGCCGCTATGTAAAGGAGTCAAAGAACATGTCTTCCCGCTCCAATCCGCGCCAAACCTGATACACGAAGCGTAGGTTGACAATCCACGCGCCGTGTTACACAGGCTTTTTAAGTGGGTACGATAAGTAATTTTCAATTCTACAAAATAAATGGTTGAGACACAACAGACAATAAAAATGTAAATCTTACGAAAACATACTTAACTTGAGTTTTTCGACATGATTTGATCGTTGACTTACATTAAAACTATTTTTTTTTTTTGCTTGGTGCTAATAAACTCCAAGCAAAACGTTTAAAATTTAGTTTGGCAACAGCATAAGAACGNTTTTGTTTTGTCTTTTTCTTCTCCCTTCCACTCCCATATCAAGCCCCTTCATCCCGTAGACGAGCGAAGCCACTCTCGCAACTTAAATAATATCTACGAAAATTTTCGTTACTACGTTCGCAATACTAGTGAGTTTGACTATGGAAGAGGGGACTCACCTACGAAATGGAAGGGATAATAAAAGGAAAGAATCATCTCACTTGCACTCGCAGGATCAATGAGTAGCTACTTGGTTATACTTGAGGAGCACTCGGGAGTCAAAAGAGCCGAGTTTGCCCGGCTCTGAAATAACTTATTCGGTTTGCATAAACACACCTTCATATTAAAGCTACTGTAAAATTAGGTTATGCATTAGAAAGTTTATAATATACTTGATAATCTTTTGTATTATATGCATACGCTTTTTTACAATATATATTTACCGACGGTGCTTAGGGAATAACGCACCTTTGCACCCCCCCCCTTTCACGCAGTGTGGATCGGTGTTCCACGCGCCTACCGCCGCTATGTAAAGGAGTCAAAGAACATGTCTTCCCGCTCCAATCCGCGCCAAACCTGATACACGAAGCGTAGGTTGACAATCCACGCGCCGTGTTACACAGGCTTTTTAAGTGGGTACGATAAGTAATTTTCAATTCTACAAAATAAATGGTTGAGACACAACAGACAATAAAAATGTAAATCTTACGAAAACATACTTAACTTGAGTTTTTCGACATGATTTGATCGTTGACTTACATTAAAACTATTTTTTTTTTTTGCTTGGTGCTAATAAACTCCAAGCAAAACGTTTAAAATTTAGTTTGGCAACAGCATAAGAACGAGTATAATCTTTTGACTTTGATCTTTCCTAACATATTTTGTTCAATTGAGTAGGCCAATTTGGCAGAAGTTACTGTTGTCGTTTGAATTGAAGACGGAAGAAAAGGCGGTTTAAAGTTAGCTCAACTGACAGGAGAGAGAAAATGACAATTTTAACTAGAATATAATGTATTATAATCGTTTTAGACTTAGTTAAAAATAAATGCTGCAATGCTTCTGCTTGGGTTACATTTTTTTTTTGGAAAGTTTCTATTTTTTACTGAGGTAGTGTTTGACTTTTATGTTATTATTTCACTTCTCTATACAATGATGTTGTACGTCTCTACAGTTCTAGTGTAAATAGGTTTGTAACGTAGTTTTGTATTACTATCTCCACTCACGAAACAAAATTGCTGACGTCTAAGGGAACTATGCATTCGACACCCAGAATCCTGTCATTTAATCGGATTTTTCAATTGAAAATGCCCAATGTTTTGACTAATTTAGCATATTTTAAATGTCAATACTCGGTCGTTGTAAATAGGATGTGCTACTACTGCAGAACCACATCTACTGGCTAAACGCCCGCAGACAGAATCACTAGGTTAAATTAGGTTACGGAATGGATGAATCTGGGGATTACGTTAGGTCATGATGATAAAGGATTCTCCGATTGACAAATTGGTAAAGCCTTTTGCGGCCGGTAGGTGAACTGATACTGTTCTGATTCAGGGCTAAAGGCCGTCGTGTGGCAACCTTCATTAGAGGTCGTTCCAGACCCATATCCAGCATCGAATGTATAATTTTGCAAAACTTAAAATTCCATCTTTACACATGTAGTTACTTAAGTAAATTAACTTATGTAAGCTTAATTTTTATTTTACATTCACTACTAATTTAACAATATTAAGGAAGACATTATAATTTTACGTTATTGAAGCAAGATTTGGATGACCTCTTCAGCCCAAGAGTTCCAGTGTGGAGGACTGTTCACATCTTACCGGGCAGCATTAGATTATGTTTACAGTTCTAATACTGTCAGGTAAAGATGTCGTCCGGACTCCTCTAACAACATTTAGCCATCGTGAAGGGAGTGCAGAAGGAACGGCATTATAATTTAAAAAATACTTTAAATATGCGTTTAAAGTAATAAGTAAAATTTCATTGATTCGGTGAGCATCAAATTGCTTTTCAGACTACTCCAGGGATTCACGGCTTCATTTTCAAGTTTATCATGACTTTGAAAATAAGTCAAGTTCATATTCAGTAGTGATGCTTCAAGAATTTGGAAAACCTGGTCAAGTCAAACAATCGATTTTCAAGTGAAGGCATTCAATTTACAAAAGCATCAAGTTACTTAACTTGAATTAGCCACAAAGGCTATATATAAGAAAACAATCTCAGAGTTCATAAAATGCCCCTAAAATTGGAAAAATAAAAGTGGCGTTACCATCATAGAAAAAAAAACTTTTGGGTGTTTCATTCCCACCAGACACTAATGCTGGTAGGCGGGCAGTCCCTCCGGACTACGCCGGGAGGTAGGGCGGAAGACCCTCTTCAGCCTCCTTTCAGGAATCGTGGGAATGGGTGAGTGGTGGTATAGAGTGAGAAAGATGAAATGGACGAAATGAAGACAGAAGAGAATTAAAGATTATCTGTGGAATATTACTGCCCCAGCATTTGCTTAAGTGATCCAAGGAAACCACAGAAAAACTTAGAACTTAGAGTAGATCAAGTCTCCGTAAATTTTAATACTTCAGTTTTATGCTTGAATTCATATTTCCACATTTCATCTCATAAGTTTTCCCATACAATTTGACTTTACAAACTATGCAGTTCGTGTATATTTTTATCCTTAATTTTAAAAATCAATACAAATACGTAAATTACTTTCATAATGTTTAGTGAACATAAAAACTGTTTTCAAATCTGTCTAACATACATGTAACATTTAATTTTCATTACAACTATTACAGCGTTTTCAAGAAAATATTGCCACAGGATTCGTCAAAATAATGTATACCTTCTGAGAAATGAAAATTGAATATGACATTTGAACATATATAAAAAAATGATATCTGGTAATCGATTAATTATCAGCAGAAAAATATACAACAGCAATTATAATTTTTACATTAAAATAAGTATAAATTCCATATATCTCCATCGGCATGGATATCTCCAAGCTAAAATTCTAAATCAAATGTAATCATTTTTTTTCCTTAATGTATTTTAAATTTCTGGTCTAATCTGGACATTTCTCTGTAAGAACAAATCCGGTTTCTGTATATGTGTGTGACCAATAACCATTCTGAATCTTAAATTTGTGATACTTTGCTTAAATGATTCCTTATGAAGACAAGCTGAACAACTAGTTAGGTTAGATTCGAATAAATTCCTGAACATTTCAGGTGTCGGTATACACCATAAAAGTCTTAATACCAATACAAAACACTGATATATGCATATCCCAGAATTTAAAAAATTCAACAGTTGTTTTCTTAATAGGCAGGTGTCCATAAGTAAGGTTTGCTAACTTTTTTATGCTTAAACGCTATAAACAGAGGCGATCGGGATAACTGAAAGTACTTATTAAAAATAACAGCCACTAGAAGGACATGTTTTGTGTAATTTTCTTTACTTTAATCAAAAACCTTTACATAGATGTTGTTTAACGACGAAGCTGATGGATATTTTAACTGCCTTTTAAGTAACAGTCCCTGATAGGTATTCCAAACTCGAGCAGAGTAATAAATTCGTATATTGAGTGCATTCTTCATCAAATAAGTCATTTGTGGGGCTGTAATGGCTTGTGCACATACATCGGAAATAGCCGGACGGCACTATCGATATTTTAATAGTCCACCGCTACTCCGACAATTAAGGCCGGCACATATATTAGAATCGGACGGACAGAACGGAAAGGAAAAATATAAAATACATGTAATCGTGTGGTGGAAAGTATGTTCGTATGGACGGCGCACTCGGCATTTTAAAAATCCGCCGTGACTCCGGGAATAAAGGCTGGCGCACATATTAGAATCGGACGGACGGAACGGAACGGAAGGGAAAAATATATAATACACGTAATCATACGGTAGAAAGCAGTTTCATGCAGACGACGCTCTCCTCATTTTAAAAGTCCGTCGATACTCCCGAGTATTAGAATTAAAATGCGTCCGCTGTCTGTAATACGTGTCGATGTCCATGAATGTGTGATACTGATCGGAACTTTTTCGTTAATTATAATGATGTGCTTTGTCTAAAATTCTAAATTAATTCTTCCACTGAGAACTCATTACTGACAATATTAAGTTAACTTTCGCTAGTCAATTTCGTCGTATGTTCCTTGGGATGAAACAGAAAAAGGTGACGGCTTTTATGCTGTTAGTCTCTGTCTTTTTTACCAAGACTAAGCAATTGCAATTTGTTTCTAATGTCATACGTCATTTCTGACTACTACTATGATGTTTGGGACCAAAGTTAGTCGTTACTGTCATCTTCCTCTCCTTTACTATGTATCTTAACTGATATTATAAAAGCGAATGTGAGTTTGTTTGTTTGCTACGTTTTCACGCCTTAACTACTCAACCGATCGTCATGAAATTTTGTAAGCACTTTGTCAGGGGTACAAAAAAGGACATAGGGTACATTTTATCCAGAAAAAAATACTATTCCCGGATAGAAAAGTTTGTGTCGTATATGANTCTATTATTTAGAATGACCGGAAATCGATAAAAAATTTTTTTCTGGAACCCCAATTCTGGACAATTACCGCAATTTCTGTTGCTTGTTGATATATTAGCGACCATTTTGTCACCCTACAGACTTTTATTGTTTACAAACATTATAGGCTCATTTTAGCTGTTTCAACTCAACCGTGTGGTTGAAAATCCGCCATCCAAGAATTAAAATTTCATTGGTGCTTAAACGACTTTTTGAACGGGACTTAATGATTAGTTTGAGACGTTGATTAGGGTGGTATTTAACAGAAAGCTCGCCAGAAAGAAGACGTGAACCATTAACCGTAGCGGTTTTGTCGGGTACCCGATTATCCGATACCCGGCAAAATTAATATCGAATTTCAACAACGTTAAAAAGGACATTATCAGGCAAAAACGGTAAAAATTGTTTGCAGCCACGACAGGTTTTGCTACACTCGTTTTGTCATCCTCACCATAACCTACAAAATCCTACTTCCACGAATTGAAACAAATCAGGCTTGAGCACTCCCCAAGCCAACTAGAACAGATAAACTAAAGCTCTAGTTAGTAAGACGAACCAAGGCAGCAAGAAATTTACAAAACAAGAAATAAAACCACTTCGTCTCTTGTTAAGTAAAGTCAGAACATAAAGTTTAACCAGCAACATAGGAAATTTTAAAATAGCAGATACGATTACATTTTATTGGATGTTTTGATTTATTTTAAAGAAGTACAAACAAAAAGTAATGGCGCGGGTGCGAATGGCGATTTAGATCTCATTGAATCTCATTACTAGGTCGTAAACTTTCAACAGAATTCAGACCAACTCTTGCTGTTGCCTTTAGATAATGTTTCATGAAATTTTCTACAGTTGGCATTCAGCACGCTGTTTGTAAGTAATTCTATCAGAAATGTCTACCGCTAACGAGATCTAATTTGACTGTTTTAATTTCGACATGCATGTGACCATTATGAATTGTTTGTCCTGTTTAACCACATATCTACCACATAGGATAGCTAAGTCATAGGTTCAGTTCTATATCCTTATGGACCTTAAATTTATGGAAACAAAAGCTGAAACAGAAGTAAATAGTAAATTTTTGCGGAAGCGGAAACAGATGCGGAAGCGGAAATGTAATGATTTTAGGTGATCCGTTAATGCAGTGGTCGTGCGCCCTTGTCGTGAATATTTTGTTACAAATTTTACATTTAGCACTTGCATCTTTAATATCAACAAAATAATCTCAAACGGAACTTCTTTTTGGCTTCAAAATTGCACTTTTAACTTAAAATTTGCAACACTGAGGAAACAATGTACAAAATAAATAAACGCTATAACTGTAATATTATTTTCGAAATGAAACTATTAGAACTAGCGAAGGGGGAGCTGAAAATCTTGGACGATTTTAGATTAAAGTAAGAAAATAACAAGAGAATAACATTAGAAAAATATCAACTTACGAAATACTAGGAAATAAATTTAGGCCTTAAACTATAATAAAGTTACTTGCACAAGGACACTATTAATATTAAGAAAATTTTGTCGGCTATAACGCTGCATTGACGCTAATACTTCAAAAACATAAACGGTTGATAATAGTAATACTTCACATTGTTAAACATGCAGATTTGGAACGAGCAATTCAATTTAAATTGTTTTGAAAACGGCCAAGTTTAGCCAACAGATAATAGTAATAAATTTTTACGACTTGTTTTAATGTTCTGATATATTGATATTCAAAAAGATGAGAAATAAGATTTTGTTAAGTTCTGATAAGCTTCCATTATGAAAATGCGGAACCAGATGCAGAAGTGGAGGTGAAATTGTATGCGGAACTTCCGTAATTGCGGAAGCGGAAGCAGAGATCTGTTGCAACACTACCACTAGCAATTTACTACAGATAGTGTTCACTGCGCTGTTTACAGTCATTTATAAAAGAGTAGTTTTATTAAGTATGTTTTTTCTCTTGCAGGTGACATTTCCCCAAAGTTCGAAGAATTCATTAACAACGCTGTAGTTGTACATCGCCAGAATCAAGGTAACAAGCACTTTGTTTTAATGTAATTTAAAATGTGTGTGAAAGTAGGGCTTCTGTCGCAGTAAAGCAAATACTAACCAGTGTAAATACATAGAAAACACTAGCATGAATTACGTTATATATTTGCATTTCTCGTCACCAACTAAACCTTAACTTACATTTTTTCACGTGTACGACGAAACCATTTAAAGCAAGTTCTAACTGTTTTTCATTGACTTGACAACTTGCAGAAAATTTAATTTAAGAAATTACAATTTAAAATATTTTTAATTATTACTCTATAGAGTCGTACAAAAATATGCAAAACAAAAGTTCGGATGCAATGTTTTTAGCAATAAATGTATTATTTTATTGTCGATTCATTTTGAATGTAGCATATAAATAATTAACATACTTACTAGTTAAGATCATAAGCATAAATAGATAGGTATATGTATATTAAAATCGATTAATTTTAATTAATCGTAAGTTTAGAGCTTTAGATCATCTGAGAACCTGCTAACCGTATATCGATTTATCATAATAAAATTTTATTTTGATCAAAAAAACCGCTTAATACATTTTTTTTCCATTCTGAGAAAACCGGGCATTTTAATGCTTTTTCTTTTACCTGGTCCAACAAATTTATCTCTAGCAACTTTAGAGATTAATTCCCTTTTTTGTTTTATCTTGGCTGCATCATATAATTGTTCAATCGCAAGGAATTTCTCATAAACTATAGACCGTGGTCCAGGTCCGGACCGCGAAAGATCAAAGACTGAACCGCCAAAAATTTTTTGTAGATTTAAATTACTCAAATAAATTATTAAAAAATATGCCTACCTATTGCATTTCACATTTTGTGACTGAAAATTTAATTAAAAAATTGGGAATGTTTTTTTTTCTGGACCTTTCGCTAAAAATTTTCGAAAGTATATGGACTCAACCTAAAATTACTTGCCGATCCCTGCTATAGAACAATTATATATCGACCTACGGCACGTATTCTCTTTCATGCTGCCTTATATACGTATAAGCTGATAAAGGATACAAGCATATCAAGCTAGTTATGATTTACGTTTACTCTACTTCGATTCAGTGAAAACGAATGTCCACATTTAGAAATGCTATATTTTGACAACTGTCATTTAACATTTACATTTAAAATTCAATGACTTATAAATGCACTTTCCGTTAGTTCTTTTAAAAAGTTAAATGCCTACTTTTCTATAATTTAAAAGACGAGTTTAATCTTCACTGTTACTAACTTCAGTTAGTATTGATCGGATTGCTTCATTCTTACATCATAGAAACCGTACGGGTCATATTGATTGTGTGTGAATGCAGTGTTTATTAATATTTATAGATATGTACAAAAATTACTTCTGCAGCTTATGCAGAGCACAGGTATAACGGAACCATTTATGACTAGGTACTCCTTAAGCATGAAGTTTTCGTAAGAACCGCGCCACCGCCGGTAGATTCGTGCATTTTCGAAAATTAGAAAGCAGGAATACCTTACGCTGTTGACCATTAAACGATTCTGTTAAAATTGATTTTTCAATGTCGTGCTTTCTTGCCAACCCTTTAAAACTTCAATCAAAAACCAGGTTTGATCCTTTAAACTCATTTCAAAGAAACAAACCTCAGCATTTTTCTAGAACAATATAGTTCTAAAAGCCGAAAATCTTAATGAGTTTTCGTGATGATGGAAGTAAGAGAAAAACGCCATCGTTATGAGATTTTCATCATAAGAACGGTTAGAGTTGTGAAAAGGGCCACTCTCTGGTTTCAAATATTTAGCACACACTCTTCTTTATCGACTAAATGATGATTCCAACCGAAATTTTAAGTAAAATTAATTGTCTATGTCTTATTTGGAATGCTATAAAAATTCAGGTGAAAACCTTTAGCCCTACGTCAATAGGACCCACTGTGTTTTTTTTTTTTTCGAATTATTACTCATTTTACTTGACATATCAAAGAATAAAGTTAGAAATATTGATCAAAATTCGTAAGCATTTGACAGATGCTGCCGACACCTTGAAGTTGAGACATCCACGAAGTGTCGCTACCAGAGATGTTCACTTATTGTTAGTCTATTCATATCATCATATCATTCACCAATAAAGCATACCTCCGGATAATACTACTGGGGAAGAATAGCAATATTTTGCTCACACATTATATGAAGTTTCTATTATTAAATGTGTATTTTGGTTATTTTTCATTTTTTTTTATTTCACCATATTGTTTCTCCCTTGTACTCAGTTCCAATTCAGTTCCGTTCACGTTCACCAAAGGAAAACAGATTTTTACCAGTTGCAAAAAGCCCTGTCGCTCTGCTCGCTTCTTCTTCGATTTTCTACTAATTTTTTTACTTTTTCCGGGATTTATTTTGAAATTCTTCGCCTAGTTGGGCTTCGACATACATGAAAATAATGGTATTTAAAGGACTACACCCCCAGTTGCCCTTATCACTACCATTGCGTTACACTAGCGTATGAATTAACTTATCTTCCCTGGCTTCAGCTGTTCCCGCCAAACATCGTTTGTCCTAAAAGATATCCTCGTAACATTATTCCAATATATCAGCAGCAGGGGCATTAAAGAAACTCGAGTCAAATGTACCTAACTAAACAATGACGTCATCAATGCATATTTGGTGAGAACAGCTGACGAAGGGCTACAGTCAGGGCCGTACCAACCGGAATTTCCTCCGATTAAGAAAACTTTAGGAGCCTGTATCTCAAGCTACATTGGTTTTCGCATGAAATTAATACTACCACACGATTCTACTTGGTGAGTACTACTTACCTGACTTAATTTCATGTCTCAATTCGAATGTCAACTAATGTAAAAAGTTACCGCGAATTCTGCTGTAGTTGCACGTGAAAAATAATGACATAACAAGATAATAAAAAAAATTATAAAAAAATTGACAATTTTACAGATGGCAGCCCTAACAATTAGTTAGTGCAATCTCTAGAGAATTGTAGTATATACAACAAGAAGCGATAGTGATTTTACCGATGGCACGGTTAGTTATTCATTGTATTTGTACGACTACATCCATTCTTGTACGTGTGTGTGTGTGTGTACGTAGGTAACGATTACGCTTTACGTACACGAACGAAATTTATTTATTTACACGGTAGCATTTCAACGTCAACGTCGGCGCCACATGTTGAACACCGCTCGTTAATGTATAACAAACACGACCTTAGATCGCAAATACGTGTTTCTATTAAAAAGTTTTGAAAGTGCATGGGCATAACTATAGTATATGGACGGTGGGTAGAAGTTTTACTATTAAGTACGTACAATTAAAGTGTATGTGTGTGTGTGTGTGTTAAGTTTTATTATTAGTCTCAGAAAATGTGAGTTTCTTGATTAGATTAATGTCAGCGCCGCCACTTTTTGGTGTAATGATTACTGTGCGGAGGAATGTGTAGCTGTTAAATCTTCGTTCTGGCCGCTCAATGGAATGTGGAACGACAGTTTGTAAGAAACAGTTTGTAAAATATGTAAATTGAATTTTTATTATCAAAATCGCATTAGTGTCTAATGGGCCTTCGGCATTCCTAATAATAGAATTTTTATCTAATTTATTAACAAAAAGTTTAAATTTAATATTAGGTTAGGTATAAGCAACGACTGTAATTGTTTAAGTACTATACAGTAAATAAACATATACATATATATTATAATTTTCTCTTTTATTTCTCTCCTAATTCATGCGAATCTAAAGCAACAAATTCTTGATATGAAATTGTTGCTGCAGTAGGTGAGTGGATTGTGTCATAAAGGTGATGAATAGTGATGTATAACTATCGATAAGGACCACTGATGTTATCGGTATTGCTCCACAAAGTAGTAATATCAACAGTATCGCTGCTAATAACCGTGCTGTAAATACGTTTACTTTCTGTAGCGATGTGACCTTCAGTTTGACCGGCGCAAAGTAGAAAAGAACAACACTAGGCCAGAAAAGGAAGGAGACAACTCTCGGCCAAACTCTTAATCGGTGAGGGGCGTATAATCCGTACAGTACTGCTCGGAAAAATTGACCATTTTATCCACTACAATTGCATTGCTCAAATGTGCTACTATTGGTACCATTTACTACTGAAACTATCAACGAGTAGTTTATTTATATTTGATATTCATGAAGAGGTATTGGAAAGAATAGGAGAACGAAGTCAATAAAAAATAGGCGAAATATGTTACAAATTTACGAGATTACAAATTTACGCTCCGCGTAATGGGATCAACACGGTTCGGAGCGTAAAGGAATATCTTGGTGCTCACGTTCCCTAGCATTGTCGATAAATGTTAAAAGAAATGCACCTGTGGTTATCAAACCTAGTCCGAAAATATTTACACAAGATCAAATAACTCAGAGCCGGGCTAACTTTAACTTCGTAGGAGCCGCTACATGAGTTTAGTTTGACTCACTCCATACCCTTCAGTGAGTACGAGAGAGCAAGCAGTAATGAATAATATTGCTTTCTCTTTTTCTTCTCCCTTCCACTCCCATATCAAGCCCCTTCATCCCGTAGACGAGCGAAGCCACTCTCGCAACTTAAATAATATCTACGAAAATTTTCGTTACTACGTTCGCAATACTAGTGAGTTTGACTATGGAAGAGGGGACTCACCTACGAAATGGAAGGGATAATAAAAGGAAAGAATCATCTCACTTGCACTCGCAGGATCAATGAGTAGCTACTTGGTTATACTTGAGGAGCACTCGGGAGTCAAAAGAGCCGAGTTTGCCCGGCTCTGAAATAACTTATTCGGTTTGCATAAACACACCTTCATATTAAAGCTACTGTAAAATTAGGTTATGCATTAGAAAGTTTATAATATACTTGATAATCTTTTGTATTATATGCATACGCTTTTTTACAATATATATTTACCGACGGTGCTTAGGGAATAACGCACCTTTGCACCCCCCCCCTTTCACGCAGTGTGGATCGGTGTTCCACGCGCCTACCGCCGCTATGTAAAGGAGTCAAAGAACATGTCTTCCCGCTCCAATCCGCGCCAAACCTGATACACGAAGCGTAGGTTGACAATCCACGCGCCGTGTTACACAGGCTTTTTAAGTGGGTACGATAAGTAATTTTCAATTCTACAAAATAAATGGTTGAGACACAACAGACAATAAAAATGTAAATCTTACGAAAACATACTTAACTTGAGTTTTTCGACATGATTTGATCGTTGACTTACATTAAAACTATTTTTTTTTTTTGCTTGGTGCTAATAAACTCCAAGCAAAACGTTTAAAATTTAGTTTGGCAACAGCATAAGAACGAGTATAATCTTTTGACTTTGATCTTTCCTAACATATTTTGTTCAATTGAGTAGGCCAATTTGGCAGAAGTTACTGTTGTCGTTTGAATTGAAGACGGAAGAAAAGGCGGTTTAAAGTTAGCTCAACTGACAGGAGAGAGAAAATGACAATTTTAACTAGAATATAATGTATTATAATCGTTTTAGACTTAGTTAAAAATAAATGCTGCAATGCTTCTGCTTGGGTTACATTTTTTTTTTGGAAAGTTTCTATTTTTTACTGAGGTAGTGTTTGACTTTTATGTTATTATTTCACTTCTCTATACAATGATGTTGTACGTCTCTACAGTTCTAGTGTAAATAGGTTTGTAACGTAGTTTTGTATTACTATCTCCACTCACGAAACAAAATTGCTGACGTCTAAGGGAACTATGCATTCGACACCCAGAATCCTGTCATTTAATCGGATTTTTCAATTGAAAATGCCCAATGTTTTGACTAATTTAGCATATTTTAAATGTCAATACTCGGTCGTTGTAAATAGGATGTGCTACTACTGCAGAACCACATCTACTGGCTAAACGCCCGCAGACAGAATCACTAGGTTAAATTAGGTTACGGAATGGATGAATCTGGGGATTACGTTAGGTCATGATGATAAAGGATTCTCCGATTGACAAATTGGTAAAGCCTTTTGCGGCCGGTAGGTGAACTGATACTGTTCTGATTCAGGGCTAAAGGCCGTCGTGTGGCAACCTTCATTAGAGGTCGTTCCAGACCCATATCCAGCATCGAATGTATAATTTTGCAAAACTTAAAATTCCATCTTTACACATGTAGTTACTTAAGTAAATTAACTTATGTAAGCTTAATTTTTATTTTACATTCACTACTAATTTAACAATATTAAGGAAGACATTATAATTTTACGTTATTGAAGCAAGATTTGGATGACCTCTTCAGCCCAAGAGTTCCAGTGTGGAGGACTGTTCACATCTTACCGGGCAGCATTAGATTATGTTTACAGTTCTAATACTGTCAGGTAAAGATGTCGTCCGGACTCCTCTAACAACATTTAGCCATCGTGAAGGGAGTGCAGAAGGAACGGCATTATAATTTAAAAAATACTTTAAATATGCGTTTAAAGTAATAAGTAAAATTTCATTGATTCGGTGAGCATCAAATTGCTTTTCAGACTACTCCAGGGATTCACGGCTTCATTTTCAAGTTTATCATGACTTTGAAAATAAGTCAAGTTCATATTCAGTAGTGATGCTTCAAGAATTTGGAAAACCTGGTCAAGTCAAACAATCGATTTTCAAGTGAAGGCATTCAATTTACAAAAGCATCAAGTTACTTAACTTGAATTAGCCACAAAGGCTATATATAAGAAAACAATCTCAGAGTTCATAAAATGCCCCTAAAATTGGAAAAATAAAAGTGGCGTTACCATCATAGAAAAAAAAACTTTTGGGTGTTTCATTCCCACCAGACACTAATGCTGGTAGGCGGGCAGTCCCTCCGGACTACGCCGGGAGGTAGGGCGGAAGACCCTCTTCAGCCTCCTTTCAGGAATCGTGGGAATGGGTGAGTGGTGGTATAGAGTGAGAAAGATGAAATGGACGAAATGAAGACAGAAGAGAATTAAAGATTATCTGTGGAATATTACTGCCCCAGCATTTGCTTAAGTGATCCAAGGAAACCACAGAAAAACTTAGAACTTAGAGTAGATCAAGTCTCCGTAAATTTTAATACTTCAGTTTTATGCTTGAATTCATATTTCCACATTTCATCTCATAAGTTTTCCCATACAATTTGACTTTACAAACTATGCAGTTCGTGTATATTTTTATCCTTAATTTTAAAAATCAATACAAATACGTAAATTACTTTCATAATGTTTAGTGAACATAAAAACTGTTTTCAAATCTGTCTAACATACATGTAACATTTAATTTTCATTACAACTATTACAGCGTTTTCAAGAAAATATTGCCACAGGATTCGTCAAAATAATGTATACCTTCTGAGAAATGAAAATTGAATATGACATTTGAACATATATAAAAAAATGATATCTGGTAATCGATTAATTATCAGCAGAAAAATATACAACAGCAATTATAATTTTTACATTAAAATAAGTATAAATTCCATATATCTCCATCGGCATGGATATCTCCAAGCTAAAATTCTAAATCAAATGTAATCATTTTTTTTCCTTAATGTATTTTAAATTTCTGGTCTAATCTGGACATTTCTCTGTAAGAACAAATCCGGTTTCTGTATATGTGTGTGACCAATAACCATTCTGAATCTTAAATTTGTGATACTTTGCTTAAATGATTCCTTATGAAGACAAGCTGAACAACTAGTTAGGTTAGATTCGAATAAATTCCTGAACATTTCAGGTGTCGGTATACACCATAAAAGTCTTAATACCAATACAAAACACTGATATATGCATATCCCAGAATTTAAAAAATTCAACAGTTGTTTTCTTAATAGGCAGGTGTCCATAAGTAAGGTTTGCTAACTTTTTTATGCTTAAACGCTATAAACAGAGGCGATCGGGATAACTGAAAGTACTTATTAAAAATAACAGCCACTAGAAGGACATGTTTTGTGTAATTTTCTTTACTTTAATCAAAAACCTTTACATAGATGTTGTTTAACGACGAAGCTGATGGATATTTTAACTGCCTTTTAAGTAACAGTCCCTGATAGGTATTCCAAACTCGAGCAGAGTAATAAATTCGTATATTGAGTGCATTCTTCATCAAATAAGTCATTTGTGGGGCTGTAATGGCTTGTGCACATACATCGGAAATAGCCGGACGGCACTATCGATATTTTAATAGTCCACCGCTACTCCGACAATTAAGGCCGGCACATATATTAGAATCGGACGGACAGAACGGAAAGGAAAAATATAAAATACATGTAATCGTGTGGTGGAAAGTATGTTCGTATGGACGGCGCACTCGGCATTTTAAAAATCCGCCGTGACTCCGGGAATAAAGGCTGGCGCACATATTAGAATCGGACGGACGGAACGGAACGGAAGGGAAAAATATATAATACACGTAATCATACGGTAGAAAGCAGTTTCATGCAGACGACGCTCTCCTCATTTTAAAAGTCCGTCGATACTCCCGAGTATTAGAATTAAAATGCGTCCGCTGTCTGTAATACGTGTCGATGTCCATGAATGTGTGATACTGATCGGAACTTTTTCGTTAATTATAATGATGTGCTTTGTCTAAAATTCTAAATTAATTCTTCCACTGAGAACTCATTACTGACAATATTAAGTTAACTTTCGCTAGTCAATTTCGTCGTATGTTCCTTGGGATGAAACAGAAAAAGGTGACGGCTTTTATGCTGTTAGTCTCTGTCTTTTTTACCAAGACTAAGCAATTGCAATTTGTTTCTAATGTCATACGTCATTTCTGACTACTACTATGATGTTTGGGACCAAAGTTAGTCGTTACTGTCATCTTCCTCTCCTTTACTATGTATCTTAACTGATATTATAAAAGCGAATGTGAGTTTGTTTGTTTGCTACGTTTTCACGCCTTAACTACTCAACCGATCGTCATGAAATTTTGTAAGCACTTTGTCAGGGGTACAAAAAAGGACATAGGGTACATTTTATCCAGAAAAAAATACTATTCCCGGATAGAAAAGTTTGTGTCGTATATGATCTTTGACACGTATTTAGAACATCAATACCAGCAAACCCGCGGGTGAAATCTAGTGCAAATAATTTATAGAATTGGCACTTTTCTACACGACATTAAATAAAAATATTTTGTATGTCGCCCTTTAATGATTATCCCTATAATATGCCATTTCTGGTAATTTATAGGATTTTACATTAGTTATTCTTGTATAATTATCTAAAAACTAAATAATCTTAAATTACATTAAATATTGTATCGAAGGTTTCAAACAGCAAATTTAGACGAGCATGTAATTGGTAGTTCGATTTATGCGAATGTTAATAAAGTAATGATAATAATTACATGTAATTAAAACCACGGGTGAATAAAATTCGTTTGTTTTTCTCACTAATTATGCCGATGTTTTTACTTCAAGGCTGTAGATTTTTATGCGTTTTACCAAACACTGATTCGTGTTTACTTTTATTTTGAAAAAGGTGCTTTAAACCTTTCGTCCGTCGCCATTGCATATTTTACTATTCAGGCTCTAATTTTAACAAAATATGACTACAACGTTGAAGAGAATTTTAGTAAAATGCGTCACATTTCTGCGTTGGCAATACAACAAATATGTTTACCACATTCATTTTCTATTAATATTGCATTTATAAATACTAAAGGTATTTGTGTCGTGTTCGTCCCATCATCTCCTCCGCTTATTAGATTGTAAAGTATACAATAATAAAAATATGCGTTGACCAACAAAAATATTTGCTTGTTGCTGACAACCAAGTTACAACTATGTACAACAAGAAATACATTTGAATTCAAGAATTTTAGGATAAAACACAATATTCACTAAAAAGTGTACACTCAACTTCAGTGCTTAAATTTAAATTAATTACATAATTTATTTTATACGTAATATTATTTACTCATTTCAATGTACAGTGGATTTCATTACGACGTTGGTTGTAGCAACCATAGCAACCATTGTGCTATAGCAGCGTCATACATAAGTCCCTTGAATTTAAGGCACACTTTAGTATAAAATTCATGTGGCTATAGCGACTTCAGATGTAACGCCGAGTTAGGGTGTAACGACTGTTTTTAATGAAACAAAATCCCTAGTAATCCCATGCAGATATAGCGACCGGAGTCGGCCGCTAAAGACACAAAGAACTTTCTTATTTTTTGTTTACATTCACGCTGATAGTGAACAAGTGTGGTGACCTTTACCGTTGTTTCTGAGTAGCAACTGTGTTTAGTAAACTTTTGAATAAGTGTGACTTCCAGATGTACATTTACTGTAAAAAAAAAGGCGAAAATTGTTTCAAAATTGAAAAACAGTGTGTGTCTGTATCGACTTCCGGATATAACGACGAAATTACAGTGGTCCGTTCGTTGTCGTTATACCCGAAATCCACTATATATGATGGATACATTGAAGTTGAGTCCGTAAAATGACATGTTCCGCAATGTTTCCAACTGTCTCTTTAGCTTAATATCATAAATTAACGATAGAAAATAGCAACATGAACGAAGTGATTTCCTTTTGTCCGAAGCCAGCATTGTATTATCTCTGTGAGTCCTCCGCGCTTTAGCGATTTAGACGAATATGGTAAACTGCAACTTTTCCAAAAGATCCACTACCAGTTATGTAGTCTGATCTAACCAATTTTTTATCACAGTCTATTTAGACTGGAAAAATAATCTCAAATACAGTAAAAAAAATCATGGATCTTATTCTGAATACATTTATTTAATTAAACAACTAATTGTTGAATCGTAGAATCAGATTCTGTAACCAAAAATAGGGGTCTGTTTACGGAAATTAACAATATGGATATTACAGGACCTTAGAAGGGTTTCGGACCTGTTGCCGAACAAGAAATTCATATGTCCCCAGTAGAATCCAACAATTTTTGTAGAGGTCATTTTTCGCTTTAGAACTACCTAGCCCAAGGGTAGGCAACCTTTTGAGTCGGAAGAATTAAAAATTAAAATTTACAAAATTTCAGAAAGTTTTTAATAGTCACAAGTTTTTTTCTTGCCAAAAATAATTAGTACTCGCATAAATTTTTTGATAAAAAAAACTAATGTATTTATTGATAATGAAAAATATCTATTTATTCATAAGAAAAAATATCAATTATTCATATATAAGTAGTTTTTCACAACAAAATAAAAAAGAACAATAACATACATTTGAGCAAACAAATTCAATGGAAGCTTTGGTTTTGCATTGTTTTAGAATGTTTGGATAAATTTGGCTCATAACTTGTTGTTTTTAATTTCAACCATAACTTTTCATTTGTTAGTTTGCTTCTTACTTTACTTTTAATTATATTCATGCAAGAAAACGCTTGCTCGCACGAATACGTCGATCCGAAGATAGTCAGCACTCCAAATGCCAACTTCTTCACCCCACTGTAGTAATCTGGAAAACTGTTGGGGAGCGGTGAAAAGCGAGTACAAGTGGCTGAGAGATAGAATCGGTGCCTAATCCTTGTTAATCGATTCAGAACGATTTTTAATGTTTTTTTTTTGATAAAATAAACATTTACGTATGGAAATAAAGAGCCGCAGCTTCACATCCAAAGAGCCGCACGTGACTCGCTACCCCTGACCTAGAGCAATATTAGCAGTGACAAAATTAAAATTGGAAGGTTCAGATAAAGTCTGGTACACCTATCCAGATACGTACTGTTCATCCCAATAAAATATTCTCAGAAGGTACATAAATCGCCACGTTAATGTTAATTATAAATTGTCTGTAAAAGAATTAGTATATCAGTAGAAATGTTTTATTGAATATACTCACTTATACTTAGCTTTCTACTTAAAAATATTAGCTGTAATCGTTGATACTAAAATTTAGTATCATGGCAGTAACAAATCAAAATAATTTAACAGAGCAGGTCAAAAGAATGAAGCATTTAAAAAATGAATTGTAATAAGATGCAAAAATACGCAAAAACTTTGATCTGTAACAGTTATGGTGCGGATACGTGGATTAGGAAAGTAATATGAAAATTTGTACATTACCAAAATGTTGTCTTTTATTTTATTGAAATGTTTAAATTATTTTTAAACCCAATGTATTCCCGTTTATTAATAATTTATTTTCCTCGTACGGGGGGGGGGGTAAGATTAAATTACTACGGTACTTCCAAAATTTATCAATTCTACTTATTTAAGAATTAAATTAGCTGAGCTGTAATCGAAAATCGATTTACGGAATGATCCATAATTATTATTAATATAAAAAAAAAGGGCNTGAATTGATCTGAAGAAGGAACTGTTCAGTAAGTAACATGTGCTCGGTGCTAAAGATAACCAGTAATTTTTAGTTGCTCACAACAAAACTTGTCAGTGTGCGGAAGTTTCTAAATGAGCCGAAATTCGTAATGTATTACGGTAATGGTAATTGGTAATGTACCGTTCTATTTGAGACTAAATGCTTCTAAAATTTATAGTGTAATTGTATGTATGGTTGTACATACCGACGACTGTTTATAATAATACTTGATCGTGATATTTAGTCTGTAAATCCTTCACTTTATTAGTATTTAATTGAGATAAGTAAAAAATAAAAATTTTTTTTGGTGTGAAGATGATTGAATAAACCGAAACGTTACAAAAAACATAAAGTTGTTTAATTATTTGATCGCCACCCTGGAAAAAACTACATAATAATTCTATAGAAAGCTCAGGAGTTCTATAGACTGCTGCCAGAAGATTAGGTGAAGTATAAAATTAAAGACTTTATCATAGTTAAATGGAAAAATAGCGTAGCAACCCTTAAATGGCATATTCCTAACTTACAATTACAATAATTAAATAAACACCATTTATCATATAAAAAGTCGTCAATTTCATATTTCGTGTGTTTTAGACCATTTATGTCAATATTGTACATATTGTTTGAATTAACACTAAAGTATTAAGAATAAATGTTATATTTATATATTTAATTTGAAATACCGGCTGTTTAACAAATATTAAATAATATAGTGTTTTGAAACGAATCACACTAGGGAAAGCCGCACCCTGCGGTAGCCGCTCCTTTAAAAAAAAAATTAATACCATACCAGTTTATAACAAGCGACAGGAAAGAGGACTTTTAATTAATTTCTAGAAGGCTATGCCTGTAGTTAGCGTGTAGAAAAATATGAAATTACTAATTACAAAAGTAATAAATGGATTACAAAACAAAATTAAATACCTACTGTAGATTTCGATTTAATATACATACGTATATTACACATACAGTTTGCAGTATATAAATCTTATTTTCACAAAACGTTATACGCAAACTGAAAGGGGTGTAATTTAAAACAGCTAAATCAAACAATAATTTATGAATTACAGTTAATGTTCGTGTTGTGTATATAGTTATTGTACATATTTTGTTATATTAAGAAGACGTGCTTTAAGTTTTCTCTTTATATTAGTTTATGATAGTTGTTATACTTCATTTACTTTCTCTGGCGATCTGCCCCTTCCAATGTCTTGGATGCGCGCTGGCAAAATCGTGGGTAGGGAGAAAAAAGCTAAGCATGGATTGCTGCTCCAAGCGCATACACTTTTTGCTATAAGAACTGATTTAGCAACGCTGATTTTTGCTGATCAGCTACCGGCCACGAAATTTATTTTGTTCAACGAAAATTAACGTACATACATGCTCTATGTTATACTTCGTTTACTTTCTGTAGCGATTATAGCTCATTATACTCTCGACTCTTGTTCGTTAAACATACTTTTTCATACAGTACCTGCCAAAAGTTTTGTTCAATCATGAATAGTAGTACGAGTCGAAAACACCGTAAAAGCCTTTCATATGTCTTCAAATATAAATAGTAAATGGTACCAATAACAGCACATTTGAGCAATGCAATTGTAGTGGATAAAATGGTCAATTTTTCCGTGTAGTATTGTAC
Organism: Agrilus planipennis; assembly: GCF_000699045.2. NCBI lineage: Eukaryota > Metazoa > Arthropoda > Insecta > Coleoptera > Buprestidae > Agrilus > Agrilus planipennis. The sequence goes on along the minus strand of NW_020439044.1, from coordinate 1,044,299 downwards.
GGATTATACGCTCCTCACCGGTTAAGAGTTTGGCCGAGAGTTGTCTCCTTCTTTTTCTGGCCTAGTGCTGTTCTTTTCTACTTTGCGCCGGTCAAACTGAAGGTCACATCGCTACACAAAGTAAACGAAGTATTATTTGTACAAATTTTATTAGCACATTTCGAAGAGACGTCTAGGGAATTTCTCATCAGCTGGACATCAATAAACAGGGATGGTTCGTAAATAAGTGTAATTACCTTCATAAACTCTGGAAGCCACCGCTGTGTCGGCTTCTTCAAATTGAACATTTTAAATATTTTTAGAACCGAATGGGCGTTACCATCTGTGTTTATAAAAGGGCGTATATACCCCTGTATATACATATTAATTATTTCCAGTCGTAGCAAAATATGAATTTCGGACACACCTGCGATACGTAACTTAAATCAAACAGAGCTCAAGAATTTCAACTGATTCAATGCAATTAAATTATTTAATTCACTTAGTGTCTATAAGTAATCAGCCTTCGCATATGTATGAATCTTATCTTTGTACCATAGAACGAACTTGTAACGTGACATTTTAGTGACCATTTAGCAACTTGTATTTTTTCTGTACTTGCTTCAATTAAACATAGCTCAAGATGTTGAAGTGTTTGTTTGAAAGCATCAACATCTAAACAGTTAATTTCGCTATGTGCTTATATCCATACAAACGCTCAATCCTCGCCTCTCAAAGCACAATCAGCTTCTGCAAAATGCATTATAAAATTGTCTTTCAATGTACTTTCGATGACTTGTCAAAACTATCAGTATTTATACAAAAATATTTGAGAAATGCGATCTCACTGTCAAACTGGGATAAGAATTATAAAATTGTCCATCCACTGGTGTTGGGCTTAGCATTCATCATCATAAGGTTGTCAGTCCTACGACTGGTTGGACACGTATCTCTACTATTTCCTGAGCCAATCTTCGCATTTTCCTAACACTAGAACATCCCACATCCTTAACTATTTGCAAACAGTAATCAAATCTAGGTCTACCTCTACCCCTTCTAACTCCCGTTTCTGCCTCTAATATGTCTGTGACTACACCTTCATGCCTGAAAAGGTGTCCTACTGACCTATCTCGCCTATTTCTTATTGACTTCCATAGAGTCCTCTGTTCTTCTAGTCTTTTTAATACCTCTTCATTTCTAACCTTCTCTATCCACGCTATCCTCATCATTCGCCTGTAACACCACACTTCGAACTCTTCTATCCTTTTCTTTTCCACCGCACCAACTATCCATATTTCGCACCCGTACAGCGCCGCGCTCCAAACATACACCTTTAACAACCGTTTTCGAATTGACTTCTTTTCTTTGAAGGCGACCTAACCCTGCGACATTCTCTGCTTTATATCTCAACTTCTCCTTCTGTCCTAAGTTATCTAACTTCCTAGATACCTAAAAATCGGCTACTTATTCTAATTTTTCGTCTCCTATCTTTATATTCGCTCTTTCCCTATTTTTTCTTCCCTTGCATACCAGTATTTTCGTTTTACTTTTATTTATTTTCATACAGTACTATTTTGTCAATAGTGCTTACATTTTATTTAAAGCTATCTCTAACTCCTCCTTGCTAGATGCTGATACTGCTTTATCATCTGCATAGATGAACAAAAATCAATTAATTTTTTAGCAATAAATTAAAAAAACCCTTGTTGAATTGATCTGAAGAAGGAACTGTTCAGTAAGTAACATGTGCTCGGTGCTAAAGATAACCAGTAATTTTTAGTTGCTCACAACAAAACTTGTCAGTGTGCGGAAGTTTCTAAATGAGCCGAAATTCGTAATGTATTACGGTAATGGTAATTGGTAATGTACCGTTCTATTTGAGACTAAATGCTTCTAAAATTTATAGTGTAATTGTATGTATGGTTGTACATACCGACGACTGTTTATAATAATACTTGATCGTGATATTTAGTCTGTAAATCCTTCACTTTATTAGTATTTAATTGAGATAATCCATTCTCGATGGAATACAATTGTTGTACGTAATAAAGCAATAAATACGAGTCGTATTCCTACAAATGACCCTATAATGCTTAGTTATTAACTGATGGTCAGTGTTGAATTATATTAACTAATAAAGAATTTAACAGCAACAGCCCACATCGCATATTATACATAGCATAAAAAGAAATGCCTTTGGCACGTGCAGAATAAACACGACTGCCCATAAAGTGTTAACGACTCCATAAAAACTTTTAAATAAGGTTAGACGGTTGGATACTATATAATTGTTCAGTTTACGTTTATTACATTCGCATGTAAAAGTGAGTATGTCATGCTCTGGACTAGAAACATGCAAGGTCCTGCTCTTTTTTTATTATTCTCTTAATATATATACATATACGATTAGTGCCATACCGTGGAACCAAAGCTCCGGCTTTGCAAGATATCTAGATATCTACCAATAATGATGGAGTCGGAAAGTCCTTTTTATTCCCATTTATGACTTTGGGGAACCCCCAACACGATATGAGGAAAAAAGATTTGTGAAATGAGAAATAGGGAGGTCACGATGAAAAATATGTTTTAAAACTATCAAAATTTTTAAAAGAAAGCATTCAAAATGGAAAATAAAAATAAATATCAGTAATGAGTAAATTAAGACTTAGGTAATTCATGTATGCTTTGTACTTTGTCCAGTGTGCCTATGTTTCTTTAAAATGGTTATTCCAGTATGCATTATTTATTGTATATTTTACGCGATGCATGCACACCTGTAATACTGAAAAATCAGTGCACTATGTGGAGGTATATTTACTTTTTAAATTACCTCACAGCTTTTACAAACTGCAATCGTACCTTCTCGTTTCTCCTTTTTTACTACTGTTTTATTGTTATTTCATACGCTAATCGAGATAAATAGCTTAGATTGGCCAGGATAAGGCAACACGAACGAAGTGAGACTCATCCCACGCTATTTTTTGTTTGCATAATTCCTGGATTTTATAATTTTAGCCTTAACAATGACAGGCCCCAAAATATCTAGTGGGTCAAGCAACTGTCTGTTTGTAATGTATAATTTGAAAGAAGGATTAACTCCCAATAATTTATCCCCAAGATTTTTACGATCGACAAAACAAGAGCTCCCGTAAAAAGGATCGTGTACATAAAAGTCGTATATAATAGTAGAACGTATGGCAGAAGGTATAAGTAAACGTCCTGCTAGAAGCGCTTCTGGAAGCACCTTTGTTCAGAGGAATTGATCCCCGTCAATATATGTATGTCATTCCGCTAGACTAAAAAGGTCGAGAGCGTCATGTCAGCAGCAGTAAGGAGTTTTATTTACCCATACTCATAATCGAAATTTTCAATAGCTTAGAAAATACTACAAATGGCGCAGTGAACGCCATCTGTAGCACGATGCTACATTTTAGGATTACGTATGATCCAACAAGGTCCACTTGTGTGGATATCTACTTGCTGAAAACGAATCTCGACGTAGCTAACCTCAACGTGATAGGCACGTTAGCTTAATCGAATAAAATAATTCGAAGTGGTCTGTATTCTGTCGAAACTGCCAGACGTGGATCGCGATTTCGATCTTTTTGGATCTCATCAGCGCGTCGCAGGCAGCTCCGATAGAACACAGACTTGAGGTTGGTTACGCCAGGATTCGTTTTCAGCATGTAGATATCCACACAAGTGGACCTTGTTGGAGCGTACGTAAGCCTAAAATGTAGCATCGTGCTACAGATGGCGTTCACTGCGCCATTTGTAGTATTTTCTAAAACGCACTGTTAAGACAGCAGGTAAAAGTTAGTCTGTGTTGTGTCGGAGCTGTCTGCGATGCGCTGATGAGATCCAAAAAGATCGAAATCGCGATCCGCGTCTGGCAGTTTCGACAGAATACAGACCACTTCGAATTATTTTATT
>NW_020439044.1:1029179-1040356 GCF_000699045.2 Agrilus planipennis | reverse complement strand
GCCACAGTCACTTTTGCACATAGCGAAGCGGTCCGGACAATCTCCAGAACATAACTACATAATCGAATTTTTAAAATTCTCATCTTTATTTTTAGACCTATAAAGTGAAATTTAGTTGAATTGTTGACAATTGTTGAAGTACTATATTTTTCTCTAACGGAAAAGGAACCCTTAGGTATAGGATTACTTCGTTGTCCGTTCGTCTGTTTGTATGTTAAGACCTGTTTTGATAAGAACGCCTGGAAGAATTAAGTTCAAATTAATAACAAATACTGGGGTCTGCAATCCCGTGAAGTTGTGAAAAAATCAAACTTCTAAGTCAATTCGGAAGGGAATCAAAACCTCAACCAAAACTTCGCGTTGACCTAGAACCATGAAATTTGGTAAGAAGTAATGTCTTATAGCACAAGTAAAGTGAAAAATCCTAAAAACTGTAAATTTGTAGTTACATCACAAAAAAAATATTTTTTTAAATGTAATATATTTTAAGTTATTAAAAATACCATAATTCTTGAACAAGAATATATTATTACTTTATCTTTTGACGTAAAAAGTTTCGTTAAGAAGATTGTAATTTTTATCCAAATTATTTAGGAATCGGAATTTTTGTTACATGTGTCCCTACCCCTAGGGATAGATATAAAAAGGAAGAGGGATTGTGTAACATAGAATATAGGCAAGTTTATTTATGGAACATTTATTTATTAGCAGACTTTATTTGAATTTAAGAACAGTTTAATGTTTAACTTATATATAATAAACGAAAACCTCTTTTTGATTTAAAATAATAAAAAATTTCTGTATAGTTCTTAACATACAACCTGTCGTTCTATTCGATAAAATAAAAAACTCTAGGCATATATACTAAATAAAAGTTTTAATAAACATTATCTTTTTTACTGTTTTTTTAAACATTTTCCGAATCGAATCATTAGTTTTGGATTTTGAAATGTGACGTCACGAAACTTAGGATCCCTCCCTCCCCTTGTCACACTTCGTCGACCCCCTTCCCCCTACATAGGGTATAATTTTTACTACAAAATTATGCAAGTATCGACAGGGTCTAACTTCTAAACTGGAGAAAATATGCCGAAACCTTGAAATGTAACAAAAATTTCCGTAGGACCGGAAAACCTAAAGAAATATAATTTGTAAAGTATTCAATCGATGTGCTTCCGTTCAACTGGCAGAGGGTTGTGCTTGCATTCTATAATTAAGGGCTAATTTTCGTGAAACAGTGGAGGCTACTTTAAAGCTGTTACGGTTTTACTGTTTTAGGAAAATTACTTCGCGCCCTGAACATAATTCTCATATAAAATGCTTTAATAAACAAAAAGGTGATACAATTATGAGTAATAAAATGATTACACTTTAATTAGATGCCCTTTTCTAATATGTACCCTTACTATAATGGAATGCCAACGCTACAAAAATTCCTAAATTTTGTTAGAGGGTAAAACACGCGTCAGCTAAAAATTGTTTTAATGTTATCATACCATATTTACGTTATAATTTTACTATACCCAAGTGATTGCTTTTTCATTAAATTTATTTTATCTTTTTTGTGACAAATAATTCCCTTTATCTTTGTTCTTACATTACACTCTCATTTTACGGCTACTTATTTACACAAATGTCATACTACAAACCGATTTGAATAAATTTCAAGAAATTAGTTTGAAGTTTTTATTAAAATATTGTTTTTTTGCGTTAGCAGGCAGGTAATAGTTTTTAATATTATTTCCATTTAATTGTAACCAGAGAAATTAACCATAAATGGTAACATTATGACGTAATGCGGTGTACTTGCTTTTTGTTTAATATCATTATTCATTATAGTATTATTGCTAACAAAGATATTTATAAATTATCAATGAACTCATAGTCTAACACCCACTAATTACTAAATGAGTCGGAACGGTCACACATGATTACAATATGAACTGTCTGAAGTGATACAATTTTTGCACCACATGTTCAGTATCATTCACGAATAATGTCTGTATCCGTTTTAGATATCACACATGTTTCGACTCCTCCATCGTATTATATATGATATGCAGGCACAATATAGTAATTTAAACCGTAGCCCGTAGCAACGGACGGACGACGGAAAAAGACAAAAAATTCTAATGACATAAAAGATATACGTACTCACCCATGTGTACAACGATCCATTTCCCTTCGATTGCAGCGAAGTATCTGGAAATAAGTAGAGAAGAAATAATAATTTAGAAAGTAAGAAATATGCACAGGACCGTAACTAGACAGTGTCAACAGGACAGACTCGAAAAAGCTCAAAAGCTCAAGGCAAGCTGAATTATTCCACATTTGCATCTATACACGGAGAGTAAAAAATATTTATCATAAGTCAGATAAGTGAGGATGGAAGGAGTAGTAGGGATATAAAGCAGAGGATAACGCAGGGTCGTGTCGCCTTTAATAAAGAAGTCACTTCTATGCTCGCGAACCGTTAATTTAGAAATTCGAAAAAGGTTGTTAAATGTGTATGTTTGGAGCACGGCGTTGTACGGGTGTGAAACATGGACAGTGGGAGCGGCGGAAAAGAAAAGGTTAGAAGCGTTCGAAATGTGGTGTTATAGGCGGATGATGAGGATATCGTGGGTAGAAAAGGTTAGAAATGAAGAGGTATTGGAAAGAATAGGAGAACAGAGGACTCTATGGAAGACAATAAAAAATAGGCGAGATAGGTTGGTGGGACACCTTCTCAGGGATGAAGATCTAGTCAGAGACATATTAGAGGCAGAAACAGGAGTTAGGAGGGGTAGAGGTAGACCTAGATTAGATTATTCTTCGCAAATAGTTAAGGATGTGGGCTGTTCTAGGTTTAGGGAAATGCGAAGTTTAGCTCAGGATAGGAAAGAGTGGAGGTACGTGTCCAACCAGTCTTAGGACTGATGACCTTATGATGATGATGATGATGATAATAATAATAATTTGTGCGCCTTGATTGATAATGAAATTATTGGATTAATATTGAATTTTGACAATGCATTTTTCTTGCATTTTCTTTATTAATTTAAAGTATAACTTATCGCTGCTATTAATTCCCGATCTTTCTTGTACGAACAAAATCAGATACCCTCATGAAAATTTTAATAGAAATATTTATTAATGAATGTCTCATTTAAACTATTTAATAAAGCAACTGCTCTAAACCTACATTATATGTGATAATCATACTAAATTTCGTTATGACTTTTTACTAAAACAGTAGTACTCTTGTATAAATTACGAGTAGAAATTTTGAAATCTAACAACCTTTGACAAGCGGCGAAGACAGGCATCCCCTGAGTACGGTCCTGAATATACGTATAAGTTTAAAAATTTAGCTTGAATTTTAAAAAACGTTAGACACAGTGAACAATGAAACAAGTAGTGGCGCATGATATTGGTCATAATCACATAATTGTTCTGTCAGTTGCCCTGTAAATAATTACGTAATAAGTACCTAGGTAAATAATTTTATAATTTTATTCCTTCCAGTAATTAGGTACTGTTAGTTATTAGTTCCTACTTTAAATAAAATATCCGGTTGATCTAGTTTCACCTGGTTAATCATATAAGCGGTATTTGGATTACATATAAAAAACATCCCTTTTTTGTATTAAAAGTACCTATACGAATATGATTTTTCCCAGTTATATGCCAATTCGATCTTATTAGATAAATTACAGGTAACAAGAACAAAATTATGTAGATCGAGATTTAATATTAGCGCACTATAAATATATTCTATATATTAAAACAACAAATGAATTGTATAAGGCTATAAGGCCTAGCTTATACTGCTATTTCTTAATCGTCACGACTGAAAAGAAGTCGCAGGAAGTGAAAACGATTCCAACCAAATAATAGCGGCTTTTAGTCAGTTGCAATATGAGCGTTACAAAACAACGTGTATTGTAGCATTGTTACTGGTAATAAAAGCTAATAATATGAAAAGGAAGCAGAAGAAGCAATATTGGTTCCACCCTAAAACGGTGAGATTAGTAAAAGGACAATTCTATTTTTCCAATTTCGAATATAATTTTTTTCCGCATTCAAAACGGTACCTAAAGTTTCTTCTTCCTTTGCAACAGTGGACTACTACAGGGTTTGTCCGGAAAGTAATAGGACTGAGTCGATTTAAAAAAATTTATTGAGCCAATCGTTACAATTCTTTAAAAACTTTCGAAATAGGCTCCTTCTGCGTCGATGCAGCGCTGCCAGCGCGATTTACAAACATTGAAGGCGTCACGGAAGGCATTCTACGGAATAGCCTTAAGAGCCGCGGTGCATGCTGCTTGGATCCCCTCTGTCGTCTCAAAATGCTTGCCTTTCATCGGCCTTTTCAGGCGAGCAAACAAAAAAGTCCAGGGGGGCTACATCTGGGCTGTAGGGCGACTGCGGAAGCGTTGGGATGCTGGCCTTGGTCAGGTAGCTGTCCACAAGAAAGGCGGTGTGAACCGGGGCGTTGTCGTGGTGCAACTTCCAGTCGGCTGCGATGTCTTGTCGGACCCGATTGACCCTTCGTTTGAGTCTCTTGAGCACTTCCACGTAAAACTTGGCGTTGACGGTTTGTCCAGGAGGAACAAATTCATGGTGGACGATGCCTTTCATGTCAAAAAAGACAATGAGCATCGTTTTCACTTTGGATTTGCTCATTCTTCCCTTTTTTGGGCGAGGAGACGCCGGCGTGTGCCACTCGGAAGATTGCCTCTTTGTTTCGGGATCATACTCAAAGATCCATGACTCGTCACCTGTGATTACGTTATTCAAAAATTGGGGGTCACTTTCACACATGTTTAAATTTTCTTGGCACACTTCCACTCGCCGCAATTTCTGGTCGTCAGTGAGCACTTTTGGGACCATCTTCGCGCACACCTTGCGCATGTTCAAATGCTCCGTCACAATGTCATGAACCACAGATTTTGGTAAATTTAATATCTAGGCAATTAAACGAATACTTAGTCGACAGTCTGAGTTCAAAACTTCGCGCACACGAGTCACATTGTCGGTGTTTGTCGAAATCGAAGGTCTTCCAACACGGTCTTCATCGACGACCTCTTCCCGGCCCTCTGAAAAGGCCTGGTGCCACCGAAACACACCACTTCTTGCTAAAGCAACATGTGGGTAAGCCTGCTTGATCATATCAAACGTCTCTGTCGCAGATTTACCGAGTTTCACACAGAATTTAATCGCGTACCTCTGCTCTAACGAACGCTGCATTTTCGGCTTGCACCACTCACAGAAACACGTCGCGCGAAAAAGCCTGTTCTGAGTCTCCAGGTGCTCGGAGACAGCTCACCAGCCGCTCGTTCGTTAGCTAGGAATGCCCTCTACCAAATCCAGTCGGTGCGCCCACGGTCCGAAGTACAGTCGCGGCGGAAGAAAATCAGTCCTATTACTTTCCGGACAAACCCTGTATCTCCAACTTAAACGAATGATTAATAATAACTTTACAAGTGAATCGACAGAAGTCCTTTTCTGCTGACAGAACGCCTACTTTTACATCAGACATTATAGGGAATATCGTAAACATAAAAAAAAGACGTCAGGTAGGAATTACATTACATTACACCAATTCATGTGTAACAGAAAGAGATGCATCGACTTTAAAGAAACTTCAACTTCCTGATCCGACCCTGATCTTTTGCATAGCTAAGCAAGCCCTAACCGCTGCCCCGTTTACTTTTATTTGATTATCTCTTTCCACATTGTCTATACCACTCATGAAGCATTTCCTAACTTTCCCTTGGCGTGTTCAGAAAATGCAGTAAATCCCGTAGGAAAAATTTCCATTCTATTTCCATTAAAAAAAATGCCATTTAATTACCACTGATAATAATTAATGGTAATAAATGGAGAATTGCCAATGGGGTGAATGGAATTTTTACTAGTGGAAATTCCATTCCCGAACTCAGTGGGACTTTCATTGCTGAACGCAATGAGATTTCCGTTGCGTTCCATTGGAATTTCCATTCCTGAACCCAATGGAAATTTTAGTGACAATTTTTTATTTTTTACCTTTAATTATTATTAGTGGTAATTAAATGACATTCGTTTTAATCAAGATGAAATATGAAGTTTTTCAACGAAAAAAAATATGAATTACATGACAATTATTATTCCAAATAACGTTGTGTTTATTATTTTTACAACTTGCTTTGACAATCACATTAACTTCAGCACGTTGTTCTCCATTTTTTTTTAAAAATTTTTGTCATCTCAAACCTGATCTCCATTTTTAGGTACCCAATTGTTTTTCCATTTATATTGAATGGTTTTAAATAGAATTTATAAATTTTGCATTAGTTCCCATTGAAAATCAATGGAAATTTTTCCTATGTAAATATTAATGGAATTATTGTAAATGGAAACAATTATTTTTCCACTTATGTCAAATGGGTTTGAATGGAATTTACAAATTTTCCATTGATTCCCATTGAAGTTCAATGGAAATTTTTCTTACGGGGACCGAAGTGGAAAAGCAGAGTTTGCCAATTTTGATCATCCCAACTATCTCAGGGAGCTATGAGTTTTAAATATTTTTTATCTGATCACTTATAAATGTCGACTTTTTGATGAATTATAGTAACCATGTTGAGTTTTAACCTAGTACTTAAAAAAAATCCATTAAAAATGTTAAAATAATTTTAAAACACGTAAATTTTGGATCAAATAAACTTACTCTTCACTTTCGTAAGTAATAAGTAATGGTGCAAAATTAATCTCATAAATTTACTTAATTCTCCTGAGCAAGCCGAGAAGTCACGACGAAAACTTGAGGTTGAAAATAAATGACCAACATAAGAATTGTCCAGTGAAGCCCGTTTTAATCAAATACATCATATCTTTATATAATTAATTTGAACCAATACGGTAGTTACTGACGTAACTTTTTTATATTAGAATAAGTATGCAATATATTTTTCTTGAGATATAAAGTAGTAGTTGAACTCGTCCAAATGTGATGGATGATTATCGTTATCGATGCCATACATAACACTTACATTTTAAACGAGGCGAGTTACTTGGTTCCAGCTGAAACATGACAAAATGTTAGCAATTTTTATTAAACAATTTCCATTTAAACGACAAAATCCTGGATATCGGAAGTAGACGAGTTAGTCAGTTTCATCCTTTAAATATATGTTTTAATAGTCAGCTTATCCCAGAAAATTGTAGCACCAGAGAAGTTAGCCTCGCAAAATTTTATAGATATGTGATTTTATTAGAATTATACTGATGATAAACCACTGAATAATGGAGATATATATAGGGAAACTGTAGGGGTTATAAAATTAAGTGGTAGGAAGACAAGGATATTTTGGATGGAAAAAGGTGTAAAACAAGGATGTAAATTAAGTGCACAACTGTTTAATATATATATCATCATCATAGGGTCATCAGTCCTAAGACTGGTTGGACACGCACCTGCACTATTTCCTATACTGAGCTAATCTTCACATTTCCCTAAACTAAAGCAATCCATATCCTTAACTATACAAAAGTAGAAAATGTAAGTATTAGATAATAATGGATAAGTAATTTAGAGAAAGAGACCAGTAATGTAAGGGAAGGAAGGGTAGCGGTAGAAAGAAAATTTGGAACTTATCTTATGCTGTCAATGTTGCCTTAATAGCCACGAATCATGGTGCCTTGAAAGGTATGATGAGAGCGTTGGAAAGATACTTAAGAAAGAAATGTCAGAGTTAAATGTTAGTAAAACAAAGTGCATGGAATTTGGGGAAGTAAGAGGTAGAAAGGGGAAGGAACAAAAGATTAGTTGCATAGGGAAAGAGATAGGAAAAGTTAAAAAATATACATGCTTAGGTTATATAATGGGGGAGAATAACAATGACAAAATACATATACATACGCAACTGACGAAAGCAAACGCCTTGTTAGGAAATATATGGGGAGTAGGGCATAGATTATATAGGAACGATTAGATTAGAAAAAAGGGATGTTTAAAACGAGGGTTAGAAACATAGCTATGAGGTAGAGGTATGGGGGTGGAAGGAACAGAAACAGGTGGCAAACGTTTACAAGAAATACATAAAGTGGGTTTTGTGGTTGGACAGACATACATTGTACCAAAGGAATTACAATATGGGAAGATGGTAGAGGAAACCAGATAAAGGGTGAAAATATGGGATAAAATTAGAAAAACTTAGGGATGATGATATGAGAAAGGAATTATGGAGAAAAAGGATTTTAAATATTGGAACAAAAACCAGGTATAACAAAGAAAGAGATGGTACATTAAACGATTTAAAGTTGAATCAGTAACAATTGAATGAATGGGGTCGAATGGGGGTGTGTCGAGAAAATGATGAGGCTAAGATGCAATGAGATGTTAAGGGGAGAAGATGTAAGATGTGTTGATAAGTCGAGATATGAGGAATGTCTAAAGGCTTTTGTCTATGGGGGCATTGGCAAGTAGACTGTATGCTAGATTATTTGAATAGAATGAAGAACGTGGACGTACCAGCAAGGTTTAAAGTGGGAAATGAAAGTATAAAATGTAAGTATTGGATAAAAGAAGAAGAAATGATATGTAGGATATGTGGAAGGAGAGATGAAAGAATGATGCATGTGCTAGGAGGATGTGGAGAAAGTAAAGGTTTGGATGATTGTAAGGGGATATTAAGTGCCAGTGGCGATGGTCTGATCTTACTAAAAAATGTAATTAAAAGAAGCAAGGGTTTAGCTGAGGCGAATGAGAGTGGAAGGGGTGAAGAGATTTAAAACGTGATTGTGAAGAAAACCATTGTAGACAATTATGTGTCCTGCAAATGTGGCATAGGGGAATACAGCAGGGAAATTTGCATTTGTAGTATAGGATTATAAGTAAATATTGTTTTGCATGTTATATATTGTGTAGGATAAGTTTAGTTTTTTAGTTTAGATCATCATCATCATAAGGTCATCAATCCTATGACTGGTTGGACACGTACCTCCACTCTTTCCTATCCTGAGCTAAACTTCACATTTCCCTAAAACTAGAACAACCCACATCCTTAACTATTTGCGAACAGTAATCTAATCTAGGTCTACCTCTACCCCTCCTAACTCCTGTTTCTGCCTCTAATATGTNGTAAAAGTTGGTCTGTGTTCTGTCGGAGCTGTCTGCGATGCGCTGATGAGATCCAAAAAGATCGAAATCGCGATCCGCGTCTGGCAGTTTCGACAGAATACAGACCACTTCGAATTATTTTATTCAATAGTTTACTTCCATTTTTGTGTAATTGCAGTTATAATTAACTAATGTACCTGATTTACTACTATAATATTCTACTGTAAGACTAGAAGGACATACGTAGACTAATAATAATTATTACCTTGTTATCTGTGTCCAAAACGGATGCACAATTTTTCGATTTAATAACTTCTTGTATAATTTTAAAGCATATTGGAGATTGCTATTGGTTTCCAAACTGTAAAATTCCAACACTCCTACCGTTTCACGAAGAACCGACATGGTTCCATACTTCAAAAAGAAAAAAGCAGCCGTTATAAGATCACTTCGTTGTCCGCCTGTCTGTCTGCCCGGACCCTTTTTAGCATGGAAATATCAAGCTGAAAAAATCAAAAATTTAAGTCGATACAATCAAAAGATCGACTGTTCTATTTCATTTGATCTAGGTTTATGAAATCTGACAAGTAATGTCTTATAGCACAAGTAAAGTGAAAAATCCTAAAAACTGTAAATTTGTAGTTACATCACAAAAAAAATATTTTTTTAAATGTAATATATTTTAAGTTATTAAAAATACCATAATTCTTGAACAAGAATATATTATTACTTTATCTTTTGACGTAAAAAGTTTCGTTAAGAAGATTGTAATTTTTATCCAAATTATTTAGGAATCGGAATTTTTGTTACATGTGTCCCTACCCCTAGGGATAGATATAAAAAGGAAGAGGGATTGTGTAACATAGAATATAGGCAAGTTTATTTATGGAACATTTATTTATTAGCAGACTTTATTTGAATTTAAGAACAGTTTAATGTTTAACTTATATATAATAAACGAAAACCTCTTTTTGATTTAAAATAATAAAAAATTTCTGTATAGTTCTTAACATACAACCTGTCGTTCTATTCGATAAAATAAAAAACTCTAGGCATATATACTAAATAAAAGTTTTAATAAACATTATCTTTTTTACTGTTTTTTTAAACATTTTCCGAATCGAATCATTAGTTTTGGATTTTGAAATGTGACGTCACGAAACTTAGGATCCCTCCCTCCCCTTGTCACACTTCGTCGACCCCCTTCCCCCTACATAGGGTATAATTTTTACTACAAAATTATGCAAGTATCGACAGGGTCTAACTTCTAAACTGGAGAAAATATGCCGAAACCTTGAAATGTAACAAAAATTTCCGTAGGACCGGAAAACCTAAAGAAATATAATTTGTAAAGTATTCAATCGATGTGCTTCCGTTCAACTGGCAGAGGGTTGTGCTTGCATTCTATAATTAAGGGCTAATTTTCGTGAAACAGTGGAGGCTACTTTAAAGCTGTTACGGTTTTACTGTTTTAGGAAAATTACTTCGCGCCCTGAACATAATTCTCATATAAAATGCTTTAATAAACAAAAAGGTGATACAATTATGAGTAATAAAATGATTACACTTTAATTAGATGCCCTTTTCTAATATGTACCCTTACTATAATGGAATGCCAACGCTACAAAAATTCCTAAATTTTGTTAGAGGGTAAAACACGCGTCAGCTAAAAATTGTTTTAATGTTATCATACCATATTTACGTTATAATTTTACTATACCCAAGTGATTGCTTTTTCATTAAATTTATTTTATCTTTTTTGTGACAAATAATTCCCTTTATCTTTGTTCTTACATTACACTCTCATTTTACGGCTACTTATTTACACAAATGTCATACTACAAACCGATTTGAATAAATTTCAAGAAATTAGTTTGAAGTTTTTATTAAAATATTGTTTTTTTGCGTTAGCAGGCAGGTAATAGTTTTTAATATTATTTCCATTTAATTGTAACCAGAGAAATTAACCATAAATGGTAACATTATGACGTAATGCGGTGTACTTGCTTTTTGTTTAATATCATTATTCATTATAGTATTATTGCTAACAAAGATATTTATAAATTATCAATGAACTCATAGTCTAACACCC